>NW_027361684.1:61580000-61857500 GCF_039654945.1 Dendrobates tinctorius
CATTTTAGTTATTGAATTATGTTGTGTTGAAATATTCCACGCATTTTTATTTTCTGCAACCTTTGAAGCTTACATAAAAGTGAGCGTAACTTTGAAGACACGGAAAGTGGAGCACAGTGTTCACTGATCCTCTTATGTGACATGTGAATGCTCACAGGACAGTAAGGTATTCCAGTATTTTATTTTCAGAATGTACACATCTTAATAATTAATATACATGAGATGGAAAAATAATTGCATACGGAAAAGTCAAAATGACTATTTTCTAATATGCGATTTGCTTCCTGGGAATCATTGGTATGTTTGAGATATATGAGCACGCTTGTTATATAATCCCATAAACAAAGACATCATGGTTATGTATCATTAATATCAGATGTAGTTCAAATGCTATTACACTCTTTCTCGCCTTAAGCAAATTGGATGGATAAGACCGAGTCAAGCTTAATCCTAAGAAAGGTTTATACTTTGATCTAAGATGGCTGGTTGAAAATAAACAGTAAAAAAAGAAGAGTAAAAACATTGAGACAAAGGGAAAATGATGATGCTATGAAAAACAAATTCCCCAATAAATATAAAAAATTAGAACTGCGTTGGAATTTCCCCAATCTATTTTCTTGTAGATTAAAAAAATAAATTGGAAATTTTTTGTGTTTTCAATAATGAATTATGGTATGTAGAAATCAATTGCTCTGTATGAGTGGTCTCAAATATTCCAGTGGTTATCTGCAGATGATCAGTGTTGATCCCTACGGGGATGGCCTAAAGGCTCCGTCTCACAAAGCGATCTCGGTAGCGAGATCGCTGCTGAGTCACAACTTTTGTGACATAACAGCGATCTCACCAGCGAGATCGCTGTGTGACAGCGATCAGCGAGCGGCCCCCCTGCCGGTATTGCTGATCGCTGGAAGAAACCTCTGGACATTTCTTTGGTCGCTGGTCTCCCGCTGGCCAGCACGCATCACTGCGTGTGACAGGCGGGAGACCAGCGATCAGGTGTAAAAAATAATAAAAAAAATAAAAAATATAGTTATTCTCACCTTCCGACGTCCCGTTCAGCCATCCTGCCTCTCTCCACGCTCCGGTCCCAGTGATCCTTTGCACGAATGACCGCGAGACTTTGTTATCCCTCGAGACCGTGACATCTCGCGGTCATTCGTGCAAAGGATCACTGGGACCGGAGCGTGGAGAGAGGCAGGATGGCTGAACGGGACGTCGGAAGGTGAGAATAACTATATTTTTTATTTTGATTCTATTTTTTACAGCTATGGCCAGCGATGCCGGGCGCTCGGCATCGCTGTGCTGATCGCTGGTGAAGCTGTCTGTCTGACAGCTCACCAGCGATCACATAGCGACTTACCAGCGATCCTGACACCTTGATATCTGTGTCGGGATCGCTGGTAAGTCGCTTAGTGTGACGGGGCCTTTACTGTTTCCTTGCAGTTATGGATGAAGACCAAATATGATATGACATGTCACCAACTCAAACTAACAGGTCGCAAATTAGTAAATGAATGGGTCATACTTTCCATGCCACCTATTTTCATAACATACCTCTCCCATCTATTCGATAGGAGGGAGCCTTTTTGTGTACATGTGCGCTAATGGAGAATGTAGGAATATTGTTTCCGTTAAGAGTTGGTATGCTGTAAAAAAGAAATATTTATTGATGTATTGAATTCATTGTCAGAACCCAGCTAATATTCAATGCTTTCTCGTAAAATGATGCAAAATTGACTTGTTCTAGAAACAAGAAAACTATCCTTTTAAGTGTAGTCGATGGGTAATTACATTGACAAATGAATATTCAGCCCATTAAAGGGACTCTGTCAGCAGGTTTTTAATATCTCATCTGAGAGCAGCCTGATGTAGGAAAAGAGAAGCTGAATCCAATATTGTATTTTATTTTGTGTAGCTCATTCAGAGTGCTTAGATTTAGCATGAAGAAGAGCTAAGGAAGCGAATCCCACCCACACCAGGCTCCCTGAGTACATAGTCTAGACAGTAATCTGCCGGGCACAGGAGGGAGTGTGTCAGAGCAGGGGTCACTGAACCAAAACGTCACAGCACTGATAAGCTCCTGATGCTAAAACAATCATTGTAAGCAAAACTAACCATGGTAGCTTGATAAGAGCGGCATCACTAAAATATGGATTTTAACCCCTACAGCATGCTGTCTTCAGCTAACATAGTAAATACCTGCTGACAGATTCCCCCTAAATACATTTTCAATCTCTACTTAACCCCTTACCTACAATTGACGTAATATTCCGTCCATGTGACCATGGACCTAATTACCATGGACGGAATATTACGTCATCGCAATCAGCGGCGCCCACGTGGTGAGCGCCGCTGATCGCGTCCGAGTGTCAGCTAATTATCATAGCTGACACCCGGCACAATGTGTCAGGGGCGGTCACGGACCGCCCCCGACACGTTAACCCCTTGCACACCGCGATCAAACGCGATCGCGGTGTACCGGGGGTTAAAGGGAAGCATCGGCAGGGAGGGGGCTCCCTCCGTGCTTCCCTGAGCCCCCCACGGCAGCGCAATGTGCAGCGCTGCTGCGGGGGGCTCTTTCCCTACAGGCCCCCGGATCCAAGATGGCGACGGGGGCCTGCAGGGAGCTGACTTCCTCACTGCCTGCAAAGCGCAGGCATGAGGAAGTCTGCAGCAGTGCCTGTGACAGATCGCTGATCTGTCACAGTGATCTGTGATGTGACAGATCAGCGATCTGTCACAGGGCAGTGATGTCCCACCTGGGACAAGGTAATAAAGTAAAAAAAAAAAAAAAAAAAGTGTTAAAAATAATTAAAAAAAAATCGCTAAATAAATCAGTAAAAAAAAAAAAAAATATTCCCCAATAAATCCATTTTTTCAAAATAAAAAAAAACAAAAACAATAAAAGTACACATATTTGGTATCGCCGCGTCCATAATGACCTGCCCTATAAAACTGTCCCATTAGTTAACCCCTTTAGTGAACCCCTTAAAAAATAAAAATAAAAAACGAAGCAAAAAATAATGATTTATTATCATACCACCGAACAAAAAGTGCAATAACGCGCGATCAAAAAGACGCATATAAATATGCATGGTACCGCTGAAAACGTCATCTTGTCCCGCAAAAAACGATCCACCATACAGCATCATCCGCAAAAAAATAAAAAAGTTATAGCTCACAGAATAAAGCGATACAAAAATAATTATTTTTTATATAAAATAGTTTTCATTGCAAAAAACTGACAAAACATAAAAAAACGACCTAAATGAGGTATCGCTGTAACCGTACTGACCCGAAGAATAAAAACGCGTTATCAATTTTACCGCACGCGGAACGGTGTAAACGCACCCCCCAAAAGAAATTCATGAAACGCTGGTTTTTGTTCATTCTGCGTCCCAAAAATCGGAATAAAAAGCGATCAAAAAATGTTACGTGCCCGAAAATGGTACCAATAAAAACGTCAACTCGTCCCGCAAAAAATAAGACCTCACATGACTCGGTGGGTCAAAATACGGAAAAATTATAGCTCACAATATGTGGTGATGCAAAAACTATTTTTACAATAAAAAGCGTCTTTTAGCGTGCGACAGCCGCCAAACATAAAAACCGCCATAAATCGTAAATCAAACCCCCCGTTATCACCCCCTTAGTTAGGGAAAAATAATAAAACTAAAAGAAAATGTATTTATTTCCATTTTCCCGCTAGGGTTAGGGTTAGGGTTAGGGTAGGGTTAGGGCTAGGGTTAGGGTTAGGGCTAGGGTTAGGGTTAGGGCTAGGGTTAGGGTTAGGGCTAGGGTTAGGGCTAGGGTTAGGGCTAGGGTTAGGGCTAGGGTTAGGGCTAGGGCTAGGGCTCAGATTAGGGTTAGGGGTGTGTTGAGGTTCGGGTTGGAGTTATAATTGGGGGTTTCCACTGTTTGGGCACATCAGGTGCTCTCCAAAGTCAACATGGCGTCTGATCTCAATTCCAGCCAATTCTGCATTGAAAAAGTCAAATGGTGCTCCTTCCCTTCCAAGCTCTGCCATGTGCCCAAACAGTGTTTTACCCCCACATGTAGGGTATCAGCCTACTCAGGACAAATTACAAAACAACTTTTGGGGTCCAATTTCTCCTGTTACCCTTAGGAAAATAAAAAATTGGGGGCAAAAATATAATTTTGCGGAAAAAAATGTTTTTTTTATTTTCACGCCCAGGCGTTATAAACTTCTGTGAAGCACTTGGGGGTTCAAAGTGCTCTCCACACATCTAGATAAGCTCGGTGGGGGGTCTAGTTTCCAAAATGGCGTCACTTGTGGGGAGTTTCAATAGTTTAGGTACATTAGGGGCTCTCCAAACGCATATGACACCCGCATACCAATCCATCAAAGTCTGCATTCCAAAACGTCACTACTTCCCTTCCGAGCCCCGACGTGTGCCCATACAGTAGTTTTCTCCCACATATGAGGTATCAGCGTACTCAGGACAAATTGGACAACAACTTTTGGGGTCCAATTTCTCCTGTTACCCTTGGGAAAATAAAAAAAATGGGGACTAAAAGATGATGTTTGTTGAAAAAATACGATATTTTTATTTTCACGCCCGGTCGTTATAAACTTCTGTGAAGCACTGGGGGGTTCAAAGTGCTCACCACACATCTAGATAAGTTCATTAGGGGGTCTAGTTTCCAAAATGGGGTCACTTGTCGGGGGTTTCCACTATTTAGGTACATCAGGGGCTCTCCAAACGCAACATGACACCCGCAGACCATTCCATCAAAGTCTGCATTCCAAAACATCACTACTTCCCTTCCGAGCCCCGACGTGTGCCCATACAATAGTTTTCTCCCACATATGAGGTATCAGCGTACTCAGGACAAATTGGACAACAACTTGTGGGGTCCAATTTCTCCTGTTACCCTTGGGAAAATAAAAAAATGGGGACTAAAAGATCATGTTTGTGGAAAAAATACGATTTTTTTATTTTCACGCCCGGACGTTATAAACTTCAGTGAAGCACTGGGGGGTTCAAAGTGCTCACCACACATCTAGATAAGTTCCTTGGGGGGTCTAGTTTCCAAAATGGTGTCATTTGTGGGGGGTTTCTACTGTTTTGGTACATCAGGGGCTTTCCTAACGCGACATGGTGTCCGATCTCAATTCCAGCCAAAAACGTCAAATGGCGCTGCTTCCCTTCCGAGCTCTGCCATACGCCCAAATAGTGGTTTACCCCCACATGTGGGGTATCAGCGTACTCAGGATAAATTGCACAATATCTTTTAGGGTCCTGTTACTTTTGGAAAAATAAGAATTGAGGGTGAAAAGATCATTTTTGTGGAAAAAATATGATTTTTTAATTGTACTGCTGTACGTTATAAACTTCTGTGAAGCCCTTGGGGGTTCAAAGTTCTCACCACACATCTAGATAAGTTCCTTGGGGGGTCTAGATTCCAAAATGGTGTCATTTGTGGGGGGTTTCCACTGTTTTGGTACATCAGGGGTTTTCCAATCGCGACATGGTGTCCGATCTCAATTCTAGCCAAAAACGTCAAATGGCGCTGCTTCCCTTCCGAGCTCTGCTATGCGCCCAAATAGTCATTTACACCCACATATGGGGTATCAGCGTACTCAGGACAAATTGCACAATAACTTTTAGGGTCCTGTTACCCTTGGAAAAATAAAAATTGGGGGTGAAAAGATCATTTTTGTGGAAAAAATATGATTTTTTAATTGTACCGCTGTACGTTATAAACTTCTGTGAAGCCCTTGTGGGTTCAAAGTTCTCACCACATATCTAGATAAGTTCCTTGGGGGGTCTAGTTTCCAAAATGGGGTCACTTGGGGGGTTTCCACTGTTTAGGTACATCAGGGGCTCGCCAAACGTGACATGGCGTCCGATCTGAATTCCAGCCAATTTTGCATTGAAAAAGTCAAACGGCGCTCCTTCCATTCTGAGCTCTGCCATGCGCCGAAACAGTGGTTCCCCCCCACATATCAGGTATCAGCGTACTCAGGACAAATTGCACAATAAGTCTTGCAGTCCAATTTCTCCTGTTACCCTTGGTAAAATAAAGAAAATTGAACCTGAAGTATTTTTTTTGTGAAAAAAAGTTAAATGTTCATTTTTTTTTTAATATTCAAAAAATTCCTGTGGCGCACCTAAAGGGTTAATAAACTTCTTGAATGTGGTTTTAAGCACCTTAAGGGGTGCAGTTTTTAGAATGGTGTCACTTTTGGGTATTTTCTATCATATAGACCCCTCAAAGTGGCTTCAAATGTGAAGTGGTCCCTAAAAATAAAATGGTGTTGCAAAAATGAGAAATCGCTGGTCAATTTTTAACCCTTATAACTTCCTAACAAAAAAAAATTTTGGTTCCAAAACTGTGCTGATGTAAAGTAAACATGTGGGAAATGTTATGTATTAAGTTTTTTGTGTGCCGTATCGCTGTGATTTAAGGGCATATAAATTCAAAGTTGGAAAATTGTGAAATTTTCAAAATTTTCGCCAAATTTCCGTTTTTTTCACAAATAAACGCAAGTTATTTGAATGCAATTTTACCACTAACATGAAGTACAATATGTCACGAGAAAACAATGTCAGAATCACCGGGATCCATAGAAGCGTTCCAGAGTTATGACCTCATAAAGGTACAGTGGTCAGAATTGTAAAAATTGGCCCGGTAGTTAACGTGCAAACCACCCTTAGTAGTGAAGGGGTTAAATTATCTGCCAAATCAGAGACATTTTGCTTACTTTAATACATTTTTTACTGCTTCCAGCCTGCCCATAGATTTTAAACATCCTGGCAGTCTGGCTCCTTCTTTGCAATGACTTTCTAAAGCATCACTGCATAGTAGCACAGCTATACAGGATTGTGCAGCTGCAGGGGTAGGGATCCAGCTGTCAGATACAGCCAGTGTTATCACAGAGAAAGCCCAAACATTTTATTACCTTTTGTTCATTCTCTATTGCTCAATAGATTGCATTAAACAATTGTGTATGAAGTAATAGGAAGTGTTGGTGTTGCTTCCTCCTCTTTGCCCAACGGTTATGTGAGTTACCCTGACAGCTCTGACAGCTCTGCATTTCCCCTGTAACTGGAGCTAATGTACCAGCCCCAGTTACATGGTACCTAATCTAAGGCAATCTGCACTGGTGTCACTTACTTGCCATTTTATAATACACCAATACAGGATTCAACCAGTAATCTTTTCTATAATTCTATCATAATTTTACAAACTGTATTGACAATCCTGGCCCACTCCATCTCCTAATTACATGGAGAGTACTTAGGTAGGGTCTAAATGGACCTTAGCTGTGAACATATACATTTTGAATTTTATGCATTTCACTTTTGTGAAAAAAAAATAAAATTCAAAAAGTATATTTAATTTGTCTGCAGGGATAAAGGTCTTTAAGAGATTTACTAAATGTAATAATGTTGTAGAGTGAACTATATAGTTTTTGTTAGGAACGGCGGAATGCACTAAATAAAAATATAAATAAAGTGCGTTCACCGCTCGGGGTCCACCTTGCAGTAGGTGAAATAACCTCTGCTAAGTGGTGGCAGGAGCAATATGGCGGAACTGCACACTGGGTTAAACTCCACCCAGGTGCGCAGAGCAATCTCAGGTAAACTCACAGAGATGCCAAAAGTACAAACACAAATAACTGAGCCTGTTGTAGTCACAGTACTCAGTAAAAAATGCACACACAGTATACGGTCACAGGAGTAGCCCAAGACGGCGGCACTACGTCCATCTAGACCTACCTTGTGCGCGGCGTTGCAACTACGAATGCAGAAGAGGCTGCTACTGCAGTGCGGCGTGGACACTGCCACCAAACGACAAAGGCAAGGCACAAGCGCAATGTCGGACGCTAGCAGCTGTGCAAATTGAAGCAGAGGAGCGCTGGCGCTGATACTAACGCAGTCCCTATTCACATGCGTAATATCAGAGGGAAGGGGTTTCAAATGAGTCAGTCACCAGAATCATGCATCCATCCTCATACACACAGCAGCAAGTATGACTATACTAGCGCATGGCGGAACAGCCATGCGCACCTTTTATAGTAGCCGGGACCTTCTGCACGCTTCCAGATCTCTGAGATGGACCAATGAGAACTGGAGCAGGACCTGAGCACATGACTCCCGATCTCAAATGGGAGATCGTCCCATGAGCATGCCCAGTAAGAGGACAGAAGGACTTAGCCTCAGGAGAGATTTGCTGCAAGGCAATCTCCTCTGCAATCTCCTCTGCAGTGGAAAAATAGGAGGAGAGTGCAGAATGTGAGGATCTGGATCCCTGCTGAGTAAACGCAGGAATCTGACTCCTAACATTACCCCGCCTCCGAGGGCCCCCCCTCCCTGAGCCTTACGATCCATCAACTTGTGCCCGTAAGAGGTATAAGCCTCAGACTCGTCCCCAGGCAAGTCTGATGTCACGGTAGATGACAGAGAGACCCAGAACATGTGGAATGCCTCAGGAGTGGCAAGATCACCAGGTCTGAGAAGGGACCCGTGGGAGACAGCGGGAGAGGAAGTTAAAGTGGAACGCCACCGTGTGTCGGCGGGCGTCTCCGCTCTTCGCTTAAGGAGGCTATTCCGAGCACAAAAGGCGCAGGCCCGAATATATATTTTTTAACCTCCCGAGCCCTGTGCGGCCACCAGTTAGACCCTGCCAGGAGTTTTGTGGTCTGCATATAGCCACAGTGACCACCCCTCCTGGACATGTGTGCCCAGGCAAGAATCTTCGGCCGAAGGTGGGGAGGAACAAGGGTCTTACCCGGCGGTACAGAATTTGGCCGTTGAGGGGCACTGTTGTTCTGAGACCCCGCATGATGACAAATAAGGCTGCGACTGGAGTCTTGTGCCGGGCACGCCTGGAGAATGGCGCGAGACACCTCCATGGGCTCTTGGGGTGCAACCTCTGGGTCGGGTAGCTCCAGAGGCTCAAAAAAATTGGGAGCCAAGGGGTAACCTTCCATTTGGATTGAGCACGCTCCATACAGAGCTCCAAAAAACGGAGGTCAATGCGAGTGGAAATGGCATTCAGCTCTTCCAAACTGGCAGGAACCTCTCTAGTGGAAAGAGCATCTTTAACGTGCTCTGCCAAACCTCTCCAAAGCAAAGGGATGAGGGCTTTATCGGACCACTCCAACTCGGAAGCCTGTGTCCGAAAACGGACGGCATAGGCTACTTTCACACATCAGGTTTTCGGCGTCAGGCGCGATCCGGCGTCGTGCCGGAACGCCGGATCCGGCAAATGTTTAGTAAAACCGGATGTGACGGATCCGTTTTTCTGCCGGATCCGTCTTTTTCTTGACAGACAAAACCGGATCCGTCTCATCCGGTTCATCCGTTTTTCTATCCGTTTTCGACGGATTACGCCGGATCCGGTTTTTAAAATTGACCCTTGTGGCCTTCCGAACGGGATTGGCTACTGGAAAACTATATATAGAGTGTTCCTACAGCCCTTCTTTGACAGGTTGTCGAGGAGAAAGTGCAGGTTGGAGAGAAGAGCAAGTTACTGGCGAAGATGGATGTTGCCATTGGAAATATTTTGAAGAATTTGGCGGATTTTATAGCGGAGGTGAATCGTTTGAGGGTGATTGTTCTGGAGAAGGAGAGAGCGAGACAGCAGCGCATCAGGCATCGTAGACAACGTTTGTGGATCCACCCCATCACACCCAAGAGAATGACGCGTGGGGTCTATTCTACACTCTGCATGGACCTTCAACGAAACCCGGATACATTTTTTGGATATGTTAGGATGAAAATGGAGAATTTTGATTACTTGGTGGAGCGCATTGCACACCTCATAAGAAAAGCGGACACCTATTGCCGCTTCTCTGTTTCACCCGCAGAGCGTCTGATGGTGACTTTAAGGTAAGCCACATTTATTGGATGTGATCGCATCAGAGCACACTTTCACTGCAATCTTGTTGGTGGTAGTTTGTATTTCCAAGTGTTATAGCTCAGTTTTGGTATGTAATGCTGTGATTTAAAACTAATTTATTGTTTTTTAATTCCCCACAGATTTCTTGCAACTGGAGAATCCCTTTCGTCACTGCATTTCCAGTACAGACTCGGGATTTCCACCATATCTGGAATTGTGAAGTACACATGCCGTGCACTGTGGGACTCCTTAGCTGAAGAGTTTTTACCAGAGCCCACAACAGAGAGGTGGATTGAAATTGCTGACAAGTTTCAACAGATATGTCAGTTTCCCAACTGCTTGGGCGCTGTGGACGGGAAACATATCCGCATTGTAAAGCCAGCTGGATCGGGATCGGAATATTTCAATTACAAGAAATATTTTTCAATTGTCCTCATGGCCATCGCTGACGCGGAATACAAATTTATTGCGGTTGATATTGGGGCCTATGGCCGCTCCAATGACTCTCAAGTTTTCAAACTGTCTGCCATGGGGCGTAAACTGTATGGAAACACCTTCCAGTTCCCACCACCTAGACCGCTGCCGCAAACATCTGGTCCACCTATGCCATTTGTCTGTGTAGGGGATGAAGCCTTCCAGCTGTCAGAACACCTTTTGAAACCGTACTCTAGCAGAGGATTGACAAGACCAAAACGCATTTTTAATTACCGCCTCACAAGAGCAAGAAGAATGGTTGAATGTACCTTTGGTATTCTGACAGCCAAATGGCGGGTCCTATTGACTGCGATCAACCTCAAGACAGAAACTGTGGACGAGGTGATCAAAGCGTGCGTGGTACTCCACAATTTTGTTATCTGCAAGGAACCCATTTCCATTGAGGACACCTCTGAAGAAACCACCTTGCAAGATTACCATGACATTACCACTAGAAGTTCTGTGACGGTTTCAGTAATGAGGGACAATTTTGCACTATACTTTATGTCACCTCAAGGCAGAGTACACTGGCAGGATGACAGAGTGTGAAAGATTTGTGCCCTAACCAAACTTGTGTACCTTCTGTACCAACAGTATATACCTTTGCCAACCAAAGTTGGCTATCTTGTCATGGTCTCTATTCTTAGCTTTAGGCCACAGGTGTGTACCTGGTTGTGTTTTATGCAAAGTATTTCACCTTTTAACAAAAGTTGTGTACATTGTTAGGAAATCACCAACAATAAACACAACTTTTTAGGTGAAATACTTTGCTTCAAACACAACCAGGAACACAACTGTGGCAAAAAGCTAAAATTTACCCACAGTTATATACCTAGTTTTGAATACCATTTCACCTTTTAAATACCCTGTATTTAACCTTTTTCGCCGCAGAAAGAAATGACAGACAACCAGTGTAAAATAATTTAACTTTTATTGAAAAATGTTTTTTTTAGTAAACTTTTTTAAAATTTTAATAAACTTGTTTAATAAAGCTTTGAAACCATAAAACTGGTCATTTTTATTTAAATACACACATTATAAATCTGTGTAGTGTGTGGTGGAAATACTGCTGGAGGGGCTGCGGGACACTTCGACACTGGGAGTGTGGAGAGAGGACTGGGATCGTGGTGGGGAAGGAACAGTTAGAGGTGAAGGTGTGGAAAAAACTACAGAATGGGTGGACATGTGGGAAGCAGAAGAGGTGGTGGGTGGTGGAGTGGAGGGTTGGGCAGGGACTGTAGGAGCAGATGATGTTGATGGCAAGTTGTATGGGGAAGGAGTTTGGTACGGGGCAGGTTGCTGGAAGTGGGGAGATGTCTGGTACGGGGCAGGTTGCTGGAAGTGGGGAGATGTCTGGTACGGGGCAGGTTGCTGGAAGTGGGGAGATGTCTGGTACTGGGGAGGTTGCTGGTACTGGGGAGTTTGCAGGTACTGGGGAGGTTGCTGGTACTGGGGAGGTTGCTGGTACTGGGGAGGTTGCTGGTACTGGGGAGGTTGCTGGTGCTGGGGAGGTTGCTGGTACTGGGGAGGTTGCTGGTACTGGGGAGGTTGCTGGTGCTGGGGAGGTTGCTGGTGCTGGGGAGGTGGATGGTATGTAATAGGAGGGGGAGGATGGAAAGTGGCTGGAGGGGGTGTAGATGTAATAGGAGGGGGAGGATGGAAAGTGGCTGGAGGGGGTGTAGATGTAATAGGAGGGGGAGGATGGAAAGTGGCTGGAGGGGGTGCAGGTGGAGGAACTACTGTGGTGGGAGGAGGAGGTTGGGAGGTAACTTGCTGGAGAGCAGCGTGGCATGAATGCATTACATGCATCTGCTGGGCAGGAGAGAGCGTTTCCATGCGCTCCACAACAGACCTGAAAAAGGTGTGGTTTGGCGAAGATCTTGCTTCTGAATGCATGGTTTGCAGAAGTGTCTTCACCTCCAGAATGCTGAAGTTGATCTGCTGATAGCCTGCGGAGATTTGCTCTGACAAGACTTTTAGACAGTTCTGGAAAGATGCATTCAGATGCAAGAACTCTGGCACATAAGTCTTTTCCTGACCCCTCTGCCGCTGCCGCCCAGTACCCGCAGGTGTACTAGAGGTGGCAGGGGCAGAAGGGTGGGGTAAAGGGAAAGCGATCTCCTCACCAGCAGCTTCATGTAATGTAGGCGACCACGATGCTCCTGTGCTGGTGGATGGGACAGATGGGTCGAATGTGTGGGAAGGCTGGGAAGGTGCAGATGTACCGGGGCGGTCGAAGTGTCCCTCGGTGCCGGTCTCCTCAGGGATCGCCTCAGAAGGGTCCAATTGTGCAGGCTCCCGAGTGCTGCTCACCATGCTGTGGATTAAAGAGAAAAAAAAACAATTAAAATAGTGACATGGTATGGCCCTGGCTGAAAAAAAAAGTTACATCTAAACATTTTTTTGTCACATGTGGTGTGTAATATTTACCTTCTGGTGAGCATTGTCTCCCGGAGGAACGACAGGGCTCGTGCGTACTTGTACTTGCTCCTGCGTCCTCCAGATCCACTCGGGGCCCGCATCTCTTTATTGAACTCCTTCTTGAAACGATCCCTCACAGACCGCCACCGCTTCACAATTCTCTCCCCTGAAACGAGAAAGGACAAAGTGGTTAGTATACAACATCAGTGTTTCCCAAACTCCAGTCCTCATGGTCCCCAGGGGTCATGTTTTCAGGATTTCCAAAGTAAATAGAAATCCTGAACACATGATCCGTGGGGACCACGAGGACTGGAGTTCGGGAAACACTGGTTTAAATCAAGCAACCGGTACTGTATATACTTACGCTCTTTAATCTGGGCCCGAGCTTCGAGGTCCTCCCAGCGGACCACAAGGAGCGAACAGATTTCCTCCCAGAGTCGTTGGGTAACGATCAGGTCAGCGTGGCGGCGGTCAGCCATATTCCAGAGCGGCTCCCTTTCTCTGACGAGATCGATGAGGCGGTCCACATCAATCCCTCCATCCTCACCGTCAGAGTCGGGAGCACGCTGTGAAGGCTGTTAAAGAAAAAGACAAAAATAACATAATTAGCCTCCACAAAAGAAATGAAATAAAAAGTGCAAAAAAAAAAAGAAAAAATATTTATACTTACACGCTGGTGACCGCCGCGTTGCTGTCGCCGACGACCCTGGGAGGCACTGCGAGGACCTCTTGGCCGAGCACCAGATTGGGAAGACTAGTGAAGAAAACAAAAAATGTTATGTCTTTGGATGTAGGCATTTGTTTGCTGTGTGTGGTCTGCAGAACATTGTTTTCTATGTGTTGTGTGTAGTGTGATGTTGTGTTTCTGCGTTTGATGCAAAAAACTTACCAATTGTGAGCCCACTCCAAGTGTCTGTCCACCCCTTCCATCTTCTTCTGGGAGCTCCTCTTCATCTTGTGATTCCTGTTTTGAAATAAAAGGCAATGAATACACATATATTACAGAGATGATGGATTTTGGAAATAAAAACTTACCGTCAAACGCTGACGATGCGAGGGAGGGCTCCCAGAAGATGTGCTGTCTTCCTCATGGCCAGACTCCATGGCTGTGGGTGGTGTTTCTGCTGCTGCCATTGCTGCTGCTGCTGCTGCTGCATCTATTGGGCGGCTGTTGAATAAAGAGAAACAAAGGGCCAATGAATATCTTGATATTCCATAGCCCTAGTTTGGAGGAATGGGGGATTTGATAATTACCGTCTCTCATCTGCTGCTGGACTCCCCTCCCGTTGTTCAGCATGCTGCTCCATTTGGGGTGGTGCTGATGGTGCTGCTGCTGCAGATGTCTGCTGCCTTCTCCTGCTCCTGGTTCTTGGCTTGGGTGGCATGTTGGGTGTGGCTGAGGGTCCCATTGTCTTGCTTTTATATATGTCCTGTGGGCAGAGCTACTGAGCATGCTCAGACCAAAGAAACCGGATCCGGCCGCCGGATCCGGCTGTCGCCGGATCAGGCGCATTGCGGCGCTCATAGGCTTTCATTGTATGAAAAAGCCGGACACGCCGGATCCGGCGTGTCCGGCTTTTTCGCCGGAGACAAAAAACGTTACAGTAGCCGTTTTTTCCAGACGCCAGCTCGATCCGGCTCTAATGCAAGTCAATGGGGGGGAAACCGGATCCGGCATTGCATTTCGCCGGATCCGGTTTTAGTCAAAATCGCCGGATCGCACCTGACGCCGAAAACATGATGTGTGAAAGAGGCCATACTGACTAACCGAGAGAGCACCCTGAGTTAAAGCACGAGGCTGAAGAGAGGTATCATGCGTTACCCAAGGACCGAGGAAGACCTGCTTAATAGCTGTTAGAAAGTGAGCAGCGGTCCGGACTTCTGGGTCACCATGTTCCCATAGTGGCGTAGCCCACTCCAACTCTTTGCCCGACTGCAGGGAAACAATAAATCCCACCTTGGCCCATTCCGTAGGGAATCGTGCAGCCAGTAACTCCAGCTGAATGGAGCACTGGCTGATGAAACCCCTACAGGAGGCGCCATCGCCAAAAATTAATCAGGCAATGGGAGGCGGGTAACTGTCGGCGCGGGGGAGGACGTGGACATACGGGAAAATGCATCTGTGATTGCCCTTACAGCAGCTTCGGTGGATTGTGCAGCTGAGAGAGCCCTCTCAAGAGTGGCTAGCCGGCCCTCAAGGTGCCGAATACACTGTAAGAGTTGCTGCTGTTCTGCCATCACTAGCCAGACCTTGGTGCTAGTATACACTGTGCTCCAAATTATTATGCAAAAAATATTTCCTCATATCTTCTCTAAATTACCTATATGAATTTCAGTCATTGTTATTTTCCAGTCATCTAATATTCTAGTATAATTACAATGTTTTTGAACAAACTGCCTATGAAAACAGTATATTTGTAAAAATAAGAAACACTCAAAATGCATGTTCCAAATTATTATGGACAGCAGAGTTTTCAACCTTTTTATTTTTATTTTGAACAAAAAAATGGTGAAATTATAAGCATTATCAGCTTATTACAAAATGAAATCAAACAGTTTTCAAGTCAAAACTTTATTCTAGGTGATGTTACATTTGCACATAGAACCCCTTGTTCGAAAGAATCTTCTGAACTCTCTCATCCATTGAATTTGTCAGTTTTTGGATGGTTTGTGCTTCAATTGTTTTTCAAGTGGACAGAATACCCTCCCAGAGCTGTTGCTTAGATGTGAACTGCCTCCCGCCATAATAGACACTCCTTTTGATGATGCTCCAGAGGTTCTCAATGGGGTTGAGGTCAGGGGAAGATGGTGGCCACACCATAAGTTTGTCCTCTTTTATGCCCATAGCAGCCAGAGATGCAGATGTGTTATTTGCAGCATGAGACGGTGCATTATCATGCATGAAAATGATCTTGCTGCGGACAGCACGGTTCTTCCTCTAGAACAATGGCAGGAAGTGCTGTTTTAGAAACTCCACATAGATTATGGAGTTCATCTTTACCCCTTCAGGGATCCTAAAGGGGCAGACATTCTCTCTCCCCATGATTCCAGCCCAAAACATTACTCCACCTCCTCCTTGTTGGCGCCTTAGCCGTGTTTTCATAGGGGTGTCCATCAACCAGCCATCCTCCACTCCATCCATCTGGACCATCGAGCGTTGCACGGCACTCATCGGTGAACAAAACAGTTTGGAAGTCAGTCTTCATGTATCGTTTGGCCCACTGGAGCCGATTCTGCTTGTGTGCAGTGGATAGAGGTGGTCGACAGGATGGCTTACGCACAGCTGCAAACCTCTGAAGGACCCTGCATCTTGTTGTTCGGGGGACGTTGGAGACCCCAGCAGCTTCAAAAACGTGTCTGCTACTATGACAAGGCATTTTGGCAGCTGCTCTTTTAACCTGACACAATTGCCTGTTGGAGAGAGTCCTCAATTTTTCCTTATCAGCACGCACACGTGTGTGCTGGGAATCAGCTACATACTTCTAGATTGTGCGATGATCATGATGAAGTGTCTTGGCAATGTTGATTGTAGTCATGCCTTGACCTAAATACTCCACAATTTGTTGCTTCTTAGCAGCCGACACATCTTTTTTCTTTCCCATTTTGGCAAAAAAGGTAGGCTGCTTAATAATGTGGAACAGCCTTCTTAAGTAGTCTTGCCTTTATTTGGACACACCTGCCAAACTAATTTGCACAGGCATCTGCAATTGCTTTCAGTGATATAAAGAGCCCTGACACACATCACCATCAATGAGTTTAAATGACAAACAAAAAATATCTAACCTTATCACTCCTAAACTCTTTTTGCTTAATAATTTGGAACACAGTTTAATGTTAGGAACGGCGGAACGCACTAAATAAAGATAGAAATAAAGGGTGTTCGCCGCTCGGTGTCCACCGTGCAGTAGGTGAAATAACCGCTGCTAAGTGGTGGCAGGAGCAATATGGCGGAACTGCACACAGGGTTAAACTCCACCCAGGTGCGCAGAGCAATCTCAGGTAAACTCACGGAGATGCCAAAAGTACAAACACAAATAACTGAGCCTGTTGTAGTCACAGTACTCAGTAAAAAATGCACACACGGTATACGGTCACAGGAGTAGCCCAAGACGGCGGCACTATGTCCGTCTAGACCTACTGTGTGCGCGGTGTTGCAACTGCGAACGCAAAAGAGGCTGCTACTGCAGTGCAGTGTGGACCCTGCCGCCAAATGACAAAGGCACGGCGCACGCGCAATGTCGGACGCTAGCAGCTGTGCAAATTGAAGCAGAGGAGCGCTGTTGCTGATACTAACTCAGTCCTTATTCACATGCGTAATATCAGAGGGAAGGGATTTCAGATGAGTCAGTCACCAGAATCATGCATCCGTCCTCATACACACAGCAGCAAGTATGACTATGCTAGCGCATGGCGGAAGAGCCATGCACGCCTTTTATAGTAGCCGGGACCTTCTGCACGCTTCCAGATCTCTGAGATGGACCAATGAGAACTGGAGCAGGACCTGAGCACATGACCCCCGATCTCCAATGGGAGATCGTCCCATGAGCATGCCCAGTAAGAGGACAGAAGGACTTAGCCTCAGGAGAGATTTGCTGCAAGGCAATCTCCTCTGCAATCTCCTCTACAGTGGAAAAATAGGAGGAGAGTGCAGAATGTGAGGATCTGGATCCCTGCTGAGTAAACGCAGGAATCCGACTCCTAACATTACCCCCCCTCCAAGGGCCCCCCTCCCTGAGCCTTACGATCCACCAACTTGTGCCCGTAAGTGGTATAGGCCTCAGACTCGTCTGCAGGCAAGTCTGATGTCCCGGTAGATGACAGAGAGACCCGGGACATGTGGAAGGCCTCAGGGGTGGCAAGATCACCAGGTCTGAGAAGGGACCCGTGGGAGACAGCGGGAGCAGAAGTTAAAGTGGAACACCACCGTGTGTCGGCGGGCGTCTCCGCTCTTCGCTTAAGGAGGCTATTCCGAGCACAAAAGGCGCAGGCCCGAATATATATTTTTTTAACATCCCGAGCCCTGTGCAGCCACCAGTTAGACCCTGCCAGGAGTTTTGTGGTCTGCATACAGCCACAGTGACCACCCCTCCTGGACATGTGTGCCCAGGCAAGAACCTTCGGCCGAAGGTGGGGAGGAACAAGGGTCTTACCCGGCGGTACAGAATTTGGCTGTTGCGGGGAACTGTTGTTCTGAGACCCCACGTGATGACAAATAAGGCCTCGACTGGAGTCTTGTGCTGGGCACACCTGAAGAATGGCGCAAGACACCTCCATGGGCTCTGGGGGTGGAACCTCTGGCTCGGGTAGCTCCAGAGGCTCAAAAAAATTGGGAGCCGGCGTAACCTTCTGTTTGGATTGAGTACGCTCCATAGCGCGCTCTGAAAAACGGAGGTCAATGAGGGTGGAAATGGCAATCAGCTCTTCCAAACTGGCAGGAACCTCTCTAGTGGAGAGAGCATCTTTAACGTGCTCCGCCAAACCTCTCCAAAACACAGGGATGAGGGCTTTATCGGACCACTCCAACTCGGAAGCCAGTGTCCGAAAACGGACGGCATACTGACTAATCGAGAGAGCACCCTGAGTTAAAGCAAGAAGCTGAAGAGAGGTATCGTGTGTTACCCGTGGATCAAGGAAAACCTGCTTAATAGCTGTTAGAAAGTGAGCAGCGGTCCGGACTTCTGGGTCACCATGCTCCCATAGTGGCGTAGCCCACTCCAATGCTTTGCCCGACAACAGGGAAACAATAAACCCCACCTTGGCCCATTCCGTAGGGAATCAAGCAGCCAGTAACTCCAGCTGAATGGAGCTCTGGCTGATAGAACCCCTACAGGAGGCACCATCGCCAAAAATTTATCAGGCAACGGGAGGCGGGTAACTGTCGGCACGGGGGAGGACGTGGACATACGGGAAAATGCGTCTGTGATTACCTTTAGAGCAGCTTCGGTGGATTGTGCAGCTGAGAGAGCCCTCTCAAGAGTGGCCAGCCGGCCCTCAAGCTGCCGAATATACTGTAAGAGTTGCTGCTGTTCTGCCATCACTAGCCAGACCTTGGTGCTAGTATAATGTTAGCGCGGCGTTGCAACTGCGAATGCAAAAAAGGCTGCTACTGCAGTGCGGCGTGGACACTGGCGCCAAATGGCAAAGGCACAGCGCAAGCGCAATGTCGGACGCTAGCAGCTGTGCAAGTTGAAGCAGAGGAGCGCTGGCGCTGTTACTAACTCAGTCCCTATTCACATGCGTAATATCAGCGGGAAGGGGTTTCAAATGAGTCAGTCACCAGAATCATGCATCCGTCCGTCCTCATACACACAGCAGCAAGTATGACTACTAGCGCATGGCGGATCGGCCATACGCACCTTTTATAGTAGCCGGGACCTTCTGCACGCTTCCAGATCTCTGAGATGGACCAATGAGAACTGGAGCGGGACCTGAGCACATGACTACCGATATCCAATGGGAGATCGTCCCATGAGCATGCCCAGTAAGAGGACAGAAGGAATTAGCCTCAGGAGAGATTTACTGCAAGGCAATCTCCTCTGCAGTGGAAAAATAGGAGGAGAGTGCAGAATGTGAGGATCTGGATCCCTGCTGAGTAAGCGCAGGAATCCGACTCCTAACAGTTTTGTTAAGCACTTTCTCACTCCCAGAGGTTTCCATATAATTTTTGCGTATGGGCTATACTTAATAATGAGCGAACACGTGGAAGTTCGGGTTCAGCAGGTTTGACCGAACTTGAGTTAAACTCTGAACTTGACCCTGACTTGAACCCGAGCTTTACCCCACACCTGAACCCTATAGAATTCAAACTTTGGTGCTGTAAAATGGTGGTAGCAAGGGCTAGGGGGCTGCAAAAGGAATCAAAATGGGAGTAAGAGCAGGACAATTGCCCTGCAAACAAATGTGGGTAGAAAAATTATTGAAATCCCTTAAATTACTCAGTAAACATTGACTTAATTAGTTTACCCAACAGCTGGATAAAATCAATGGAATGGTGTGAGGCTAGACAACACACAATCCAAAATTAATGTAACGTAATGAAGGCTGTTCTTATGAATGTAATGTGTAAATATCTATCCATTCACTCCGAGTTAAATCACATTAGTAAGAAAATCAGACAACTGTGAGCTATTGTTTTTATTCTGGGAAGGGGTCAATATCCACAAAGGTTCCCAGCCTTTTAATAACAGCTCACAGCTGTTTACGTCATATTTTCAGATTACTAAAAAGGGGAGACCTGCCCAAAAAATGATGTGTGGTGCCACCTATTTTTAATAACCAGCTGAGAGAAAGCAGACAGCTGGGGGCTGGTGTTATTATTCTGATAAGAGGCCAATATCCTTAAAGGTTCCCAGCCTATTATCGGCTCACAACTGTCTGTTTAGCCTTTACTGGTTATTAAAAAGGGCACCCCAAAAATGAGATGTGAATCCCCCTGTTTTAATAGCCACATATAGGTTCTTAATAAGATCCCAGACTAATAACACCAGCCCACAGGAGTCCCAGAAATAGAGAATCAATTAGATGCGCCAATTCTTGTGTCTAGAGTCGGATTTTCCCCCTTGCCCTGGTACATTGTCAAGTGGGGTAAAAGTTTATGGGGTTGATGTTAGCTTTGTAATGTCAACTGACATCAAGCCCGTAGGTTAGTAATGGAGAGGCATCTATCAGAAACCCCATTAGTAACCTAGTAAGTTAAAAGAAAAAATACACATAGGAAAATATATTTGATTGGAATAGCTCAGCTGACATTACAGTAAGATCACCACAGTTCGCAGGCCGGCTCACACAGAGCTTACCTTGGGAACCGCCACCTGTGACCTGCGGTAACCTTAATTGTGTCACCGCTCGGCACTGCAACCAGGTTCTTTGCTGAGATCTGGTGTTAGGCTGGAAGGGGGCCAATATATATGGCCTTTTACCAGCTTAGTAATATAAGCCTGCAGCCATCAGCTTTGCCTTAGGTGGGGCCGCGCCAGACAGGCCATGTCTTTGCCTGGTGATTTCCCTAATCTTGGGTCCACTTTCACACCAAGATTACCATTGAGCTTTGTGATAATGCAAGTGTAATTAAAAATGCTGGGGGCAGGGTGGACATATTGCATTGGTAAAGCTTTGGGGTTTTCTTCATCCACTTATAGCACCTTCAGAGCAAAAAATGTAGCTTCCAAAAGTCACCACAGTGGGTACATCACTATTAGAGATGTGTCATGTAATTCTATGGTTATTTTAATTGTTTTATGAAAAGCAACAATTTTTGAGGCGGTAGAAAGCAATCCTTCTAATGAATGGTAAACTTGGTTGCAACTAATGAGTCGTGAAAACTTTCTGCAATATTTTCATTTTTTTTTTACTTGTTTGACAAGGTTTTTATTGCCAGGCCTCTTATGTAAAGATTCACTTTTGGTTCAAATCGTTTTCATTTCAATATAGAAATATCTTCAACAGAGCTCTTGTTCCACATTGTAGAGGTAGCAATCCTAAATTCAATGTCAATGCTTAAGGCTAGGTTCACATTAGCGTTCAGGGGCTCTGTGGAGAGCTGCGTACTTCCTCTGTTAAGTCACAACTACATGGGAAATTAGGTATTACGTTGTTCTCTTTTAATTTACTGGGTTTTCTTAGTAAAGTAAAGCTGGAAAGGTCCCTTAGAATGATAAGCACTATTCTAAAGAGAGTCCTTCTAGTCCACAACAGGTTATATGAGAATAAATTCTTTAAGCTGGACTGTTCCTCTTTATTAAACTGGAGAATTACTTTATGTGTCAAGTTTCTCTTAGGCTAGGTTCATATTAACGTTCAGGGGCTTTGCAGAGGCCGGCGTACTTCCTCCGTTAAGTCCCGCCTACTTCTGCATACTTGTGCATGTGTCCTGCACACCTATCTTTAACATTGGGTACGCAGGACATGCAGATGTATGCGGATGCATTGTTTTGACGTGCCCGCCAACCTCACAGGAACAAAACAATTGGCATTTTGCACAGACAACGAGCGCAACAAAACAATGCATCCGCATACATCTGCATACATCCGCATTTCCTGAGTACCCAATGTAAATGATAGGTATGCAGGACACATGCAGAAGTAGGCGGGGCTTAACGGAGGAAGTAAGCAGCCCTCGGCAAAGCCCCTGAATGTTAATGTGAACCTAGCCTAAGAGAAACTTGACACATAATTCTCAATTGTAATAAATAGGAACAGCTTAGACAATTTATTCTCATTTAACCTGTTGTGGAATAGAGGGACTTTCTGTGTTAAGGATTCTCTTTAGAATAGTGCTTATCATTCTAAGGGACCTTTCCAGCTTTACTTTACTGAGAAAACCCAGTAAATTAAAAGAGAACAGCATAATCCCTTATTTCCCATGTAGTAGTTGTGTTAAAAAAAAAAATAAAAAGCTATGGACAGCGTTCCCTACATAATACAACTGATCACTGGGAAGTAATTAAGTAGACTCTTCAGGATCTGCTGCTAACACATAGGGACTCTCCAAAATGTACAACATGTGCTAAAGTAATAAAAATAATAACAATTCAGTTTCTTTGCATTTATGGAAAAATTTATATGATATCTGTAAAATCACATCATCAATGCATTTCCAAATCATAAAGTAGCCGCGGCCTCCCAAAAAATGATTGACATTTATTAGAAGCTTATTTATTTTTCAAAATGTTCTTCAAAATATCACCCAGGCGTCTGACATTGTAAAGTCCCATGGAGCTGATTTGTAAACATGCTTCAGATAGGTTTTACCACTGACATCTTTCGGTGAAATGCTTTTATCTTAAAGTGGAAAAATAAATGACCTTTCTTTTAAATTATTTTATTTTGTATTACTGAAGCTGTCAGATGTTCTAACGCCTCTGGCTTATGTTACGAAAAGTTACTGGAAAATCATGAGTGTCTAAGGAATCTGTTATGGAGCCGGCACTCAGTTACATCTTTATTAGTGACATTACAAATGGTCAGTAGAGAAAAATATTATATGCCTTCTTACCGTTGACACAAGAATCTGCAAGAGGTTTTAATACTCTGTAGGGCAACTAAACCAAATAATAATTTGGGATTCTTTCAAGACAGAAAACATGAGGCTAATATAGTTTAATATGATATACTGCAAAATAACACACCAGCGTCCCTAGGCAGAATAAATAACTGTACAATATTGACTTCTACTTTGTAGGGATGACTATATTTGTAACGTAGGATAATGAACCTATTGTGAAACCAGAAGAGTTTAGTAGTACCAATAGGTAACAAAAGACCAGTTTAGGTAATAGGCATAAGGTCAGAATAAGGAATTGTGATGGTAAGTAAAATAAACTAGGAAGAAACAGAACACAATTGCATGATTTGGTCTCAAAATTATTATGCAAATTTATTTAAATTTGAATCAGGACTGAAACATGTGTATCAATCATCTAAAAGAACACTACCACTTGTGCTTGTACCCACTAGTTATTTTGCATAGATGGAACCTTTGTTTTTCAAGTAACACTCCTCTTTAACAGGAGGACTTAGAAAGTTCAGCAAGATTTTAGGACATACTCTCCATTTATTAGAATTTTTTTAATGTATTTCGTTACAACCATGAGCGTCAAGGTGCCCCTTTTTATAGCCAAGGTAGTCTAGCAAAATATACCCTATTTATTTAGTATTTTTATTTAATTTAATTTTTCAAAAATTTTGCAAACATTCTCATGACCATGATGATTTAGGCCGGTTTCACATTTGCGCTTTTGAGCAGTTTGGTTGCACTCGGCGCACCGTCAAAAGGACGCATACGCCGCCAAACGCATACTGCGCACGGCCTGCACCCCCAGTGATAAAGATAGGGGATGCAGGGCGCATGCAGCGTCATGCGCTGGTAGGCGGAGCTACCGGCGGAGGCGCGGCAGGGGGTGGGGCTTAGCGGCGGCCGTGCGCAGGCCGTCGCTGCGCTCAAAAGCGCAAATGTGAAACTGGCCTTAGGTAACCACCCAATAAAAGACAAGAATGTAGCAAAGTGTAGTATGGGTGGACTAAAACCTGATTTTGAAAGAAATGGTGAATTATGGTCACGAATTAACTCAAGGAGTTTAGAGGAAAACAGAACAAAGGAGTTATTGACTCAGAACATGCTCATTTTACTCATCTGGTAGCTAGAAATAGTGCAGCTTCGAGGTTTCCGCAGGTAAACTGTGCAAAATTTTTAATGATACCCAATTGTGGTATTTATTTACAATGCATGTACTAATAAGATTCAGACGTTCAGCTGAACCATGTGCATGGTAAACATAATGTACAGTGGGCAAGAAAGAAATAATTAATGATCATGCTTTGGGTGCACAGCACGTTATATGGATCACCGCAGGAGAAGAAAAATTGGTCACACGACTGGCAACTAAATCGGTATCTGTAAGTTTATTTAAGCAGTCAAAGAGCTCCGGCGCATGCACAATGCAGTATTTTACTCTGCCCTAGTCAAAAAAGAGAATTAAGCCTGCACAGGAGTGCAATGCTGAGTAACACGAAAAAAAGAAGGACAGCATTTAAAGAAGAATGGAGGCATCAGAACAAGACCAGAGACACCCATCGGACCCGACCGCCCCATAGGAGAGTATAATAAAAGGTGTTTTTCTTTTGTTGCAGGCCAAATCGGGGGCACATATGCAGCATATTAGAATGATGTATATGAGACCTGAAAGATGGTGGCCGTATCTCACATGGCTCAAACCTGGACATAGGTTCCCTTTAAATTTTGATTAGCTTAAAATCTCTTTTAAAGGGAATCTGTCACCCTATTTTTCCGGTTCGGGTCCAGAGGGAGTCGCTGTCCGGTCTGGCGCCTCCCATCTTGCAGTGATGGACCACTTCCGGCGCCTGCGGACTGCAGTAATCTGCTCTGGCTGTAAGAGGCCAGAGCAGTGTGCCTGCGCGTGAGCCGCAATGGGCAGGAATGAAGAGGACATCATTGCTGCACAATGGAAGGTACCGTACCGGATCGCGACCCGGAACGCCCCTTGGCGAGTATAATCTAACGCCTTTTTCTTCTCTTTCAGGGTACATCGGGGGCTTATCTACAGCATTACAGAATGCTGTAGATAAGCTCCTGATGGCGGTGGCTGCAGCTGATAGGCGAAAAATAGGGTGACAGATTCCCTTTAATAATATTTTAGTACATATTTTTACAGAATTTCCAGAAAAAATACACCAACATATTTAGGCTACATGACAAAAGGTATGTGCATATATGCTCAACAGCAGTCATTGAGTGATCTTCTCAGGAAAAAGATTCTATTAACTAATGTTGATCTGCATGGAGGAACAGGTAAATTGCAATTTCCCACACCATAATTTCCAACACAATTGAAATCAACAGAAGGGTTGTCTATTGATCCTGTCTGATTAGTGACATGCAACATAATTCTCCATAAAGAACAAATGTTTAAAAAGGGTTCTTAGTAATATATTACAAGAAAACTACAAACTGGTTTCTGTGATTTTTTATGAGGGATTGTATTTATTTAAATGCAGTTCTATATTTCAGTATTTCAACGTCTAAAGAAGATACTGTGTCAGTGTATACAATGAGAAATGTGAAACAAGCGTTATGGACAATTTCGAGATAAAATGAAAAAAGAAAATGGTTGTTATTTTGCACCAAACTAAGTTTAATACTGATGGGGTTAAATGCAAAGGACACAGAGTCAGTCCTGAGTAAGAGCATTTTCCAGTGAAAGTGCCTTGCGGTTGCTACATACTTGTCCTAGTGATGATGACAAATTCCACTGCAGCATAATTACATTCACAAGCCCTCCACGCATCTATCACCCTAATGGAATTTAATTTTTTTTCTTAAATTCTGTAATAATGCAGAATGTGTCAAGAGACGTATTTTCAGTTTATCTATGAGTATGTAGGTTCTGAACCAGACTGCATCTTATTTATTTTCCAAGTGAAATTTTTTTTATCATTATCACTGTGAAGTAATGTATAGTAAATAGTCATGGTTTTCTTGATTCCTTCTTATAATGTCCAAATGATTTTACAAACAGGAATTGCTGTGAAGCTTTCCATAGCAAGATATGATTATTCATTAACCTCCACAAAACTTTGTGTGCATCTATCATGTCCCATTCTCATCTGGTCAAAGGATTGCATCTTGTAGCACCTTCTTGGAAGCCACTTGATTATGAACCACCTCTGCTCTAGCTATTGCTAGGTGGAGGTACTCCTATTTTAATTGAATATCTGCAAAAATATTTTTTTATTTCAGAGAAAAAAAAGCTATTGGGAAAATCTAGGGGATAAGATTACAGCTTCTAATAAGCATTAAACAGCATGGTGGAAAGTTTCCCAATATAATGTAACATATATTCTGTGGTAGAGCACGTAGATGCCATGCAGTGGCTCAGATTGTTTTTCTTCAATTACTAGATTCCATCGTCATTACTCTTTCCTTACTCTTCATGTGATTCTTTTTTAAAAAACCTTAACGAGGTTTTCCAGGACTATATTATTTTTTACGATTGGGCTGAGAACCAACAGGTAGGTAGTTACTAACTACCTGCCTCTTCTGCCCGATGCTGGCTCAGGACAGTCACAGACCTCTCTGCTGGTGATTCTGATGCTTTAAGTCAACAGAGTAGCTCTTAAGGTACTGTCACACTTAGCGATGTACCAGTGATCCCGACCAGCGATATGACGCGGTCAGGACGCTAGTGAGCTGCCACACAGGCAGATCTCACCAGCGACATAGCAGGGGTCGCTACTTACGTGTCAGACAAGGCGATCCAGACGTCCTCCCGCCCCGCATCCACACGTTGCTCGTCATCACAGCAGGAAGCTGACGACGAGAAATGGCTCAGGACATTCTCGTGCGATCAGCGATAACCAGCGGGGGAGCGGTCGGAGGTAAGTATCAGACATAGCGATATTGCTAGCAATATCACTATAACATCACAAAATCCAGTGACGTTATAGCGATATTGCTAGCGATATCGCTTAGTGTGACAGGCCCTTTACTCCTTTGGACTTCTCAGTTAATGGGGCATGACAGCCGACATGCTGCTTGACAGCCATCTCCCTGCAGCAAGACATTTTTTCATCCTGTCCAGTCAACGGATCAGAGGGGAAGAGAAGCAGCTGCTCTGTTGATGTGACATCACTGGAAGCCACATAATTATCTGCAGGAAAGGTCCAATGTCATTCTGAACTGGCAGAGATTAGCGACGAGTATCAGACCCATTAAAAGAAAAATGAAATTGGTCCTGTATCACCCCTTTAAAGATTTAAATTTATTTTTGACATAGATCAAAATGTTAATGAGGGTCTCTTAACTCGTTCATAACCGTGAGCTTTTTTTGGTTTTGCGTTTTTGTTTTTTGCTACCCTTCTTCACAGAGCCATAACTTTTTAATTTTTTTGTCAATATGGCCATGTGAGGGCTTGTTTTTTGTGGGACAAGTTGTATTTTTCAATGACACAATTGGTTTTACCATGTCGTGCATTAGAAAACAGGAAGAAAATTCCAAGTGCAGTGAAATTGCAAAAAAGTGCAATCTCACATTAGTTTTTTGCTTGACTTTTTTACTAGGTTGAATAAATGTTAAAACTGAACTGCCATTATGATTCTCCAGGTCATTATGAGTTCATAGACACCAAACATGTCTAGGTTCTTTTTTATCTAAGTGGTGGAAAAAAATCCACACTTTGTTAAAAAAAATTGCACCATTTTCCGATACCCGTAGCGTCTCCATTTTTCGTGATCTCAGGTTAGTTGAGGGATTATTTTTTACATGCCGAGCTGATGTTTTTAATGACACCATTTTGGTGTGTGCAATCTTTTGATTGGCCTTTATTGCATTTTAATGCAATGTCGCGGTGACCAAAAAAAGGTAATTCTGGCGTTTTGACTTTGTCTCTCTGCGCCATTTAGCGATCAGGTTAATCCTTTTTATAGATTGAGTGATTCTGAATGTGGCAATGCCAATTATATGTATGTTTGGTTTTTATTGTTTTATTTTGAATGGGGCGAAAGGGGGGTGATTTTAACTTTTAGATTTTTTTATATTTTTTAAAACTTTTTTATTTTGGATATGCTTCAATAGTCTCCATGGGAGATTAGAAGCTTCCACAACCCAATAAGTTCTACTACATAGAGGTGATGATCAGATTGCTTCTATATAGCAGATTCACTCAGTTGCTATGAGCGCCGACCACCAGGTGGCGCTCACAGCAAGCCTGCACTGACAACCATAGCGATCTCCAGGAGACCCCTGGTTGTCATGCCAATGAACTGGTGATCCGTGATCACGTGACGGGGGGTCACCGGTGGGCGGGTTTCCAGCCTGATGGCCGGAAGCATGAGTCAAATACCTACAGACCAGGTATTTCAAAATGTGGTTTGTCTGTCAAATGGATCACATAGTGCTCTCAAAATTGTGCCTTTTCAGGCCTCAATTTAATTTTTTGGCAGTGTTTGAGACAAGTTATTGAGACCTGTTTTCGGAAAAAAATGTAGTTACCTACAGGCCAAATATTTCAAACTGTGGTTTGTCTGTCAAACTAATCACATAGTTCACTTAAATTTGTGCCATTTCAATTCTCAATTTAATTTGTTGGCAGTGTTTTAGGCAAGTTATTGAGACCAGTTTTCTGAAAAAATAATAGTTACCTACAGGCTAGATATTTCACACTGGTTTGCCTGTCAAATAGATCACATAGTGCACTCAAAATTGTGCCATTTCAGGTCTCAATTTAATTTTTTGGCAGTGTTTTAGGCAAGATATTGAGACCAGTTTTCTGAAAAAAAAATAGTTACCTACAGGCCAGATATTTCAAACTGTGGTTTGTCATCACACTGATTACATATAAGTACGCTCCAAATTCAGCCATTTGTAGTGAACGTGGAAAATATTGTCCTCCATTTAAAATGGGAAAGGTGCATGGCAAGAGACAGGGAACTGGATGTGATGGTGCATGCAAAGGCCAAGGCTGTGGGCAAGCTGAAATTGTGCCACAACAAACACCCACATCTTCTCACCTGACTTTCCTGTCCCAATTACTAGGGGACCGCAGCACACCACTATTGAACGCAGAGCAGTGTCAAAAGGTTGTTGGTTGGATAGCTGATACTGCTTCCAGTCAGTTTGCCACCACCACCACCTTGTCTTCCACACGGTCAAGTCTTAGTAGCCATAAGTCTGGACCACATATTCCTCACCCTGATCCTCCTTCCTCCCACCATGGTGAATACCCGGAGACAACTCATCTCACACTTGTACACTCCGAAGAGCTGTTCACTTTTCCATTTATAAATTCGGGCCTCTCATCCGGTCCGCTTGCAGAGGGACAAGAGTAGATGGCCTGTAGCGATGCCCAAATATTTGAGCAGCCATGGTCACAGGAAGGCAATGGTGGGAACATGTCACAAGAGGTGGACAATAATGATACACAATTGCAAGAAAGTCAGTAGGAGGACCAGGGTGCGGCAGTGGAAGAAGAGGTGGTGGATAATATAGTAACTGACCAAACCTGGTAGGAGGATATGCAGAGCGAGCACAGCAGCACACAGGGGGAGGGAGGTGTAGCACCCCAACAGGCAGGAAGAAGCAGTGTGGTGGCCACAGACAGAAGGCGGGCAACCGTGCCCCAGAGCACCAACACGACAGAAGTTGCCAGTACAACTGTTATGTCTTCCCGAGTCTGGTTGTTTTTTAAAGACTCTGCCAATCACCTCAAAAAGGCCATTTGCACCACCTGCCAAGCCAGCATCAGCAGGGGTTGCCTGACCACCACCAGCATGATCAGGCACATGGCAGCAAAGCAACTGACTTTGTGGGCTGAACCATAGGCTCCAGGAACAGTGCCTGTGGGTGACACCACTGCTTCTTCTGCTGTTCTGCATGCAAGCCAATGCCCTGTCCATGGTGCATGCAAAGATGACTCCTGCCCTGCATCTGTCATTGCACAAACTCAACTAGCACTATCAACAAGCATGTCCACATCCTTATCCTGGTGCAGTGTTCAGTTGTCCATACCCCGTCCTTAGAATGCAAGCGCAAATACGCAGCCAATGCCCCACAGGCCACGCTACTAAGCTCACACATTTTGCGACTGCTTGCACTCAAAATGTTTCCTTTTAGGCTCGTTGAGACAGAAGCTTTCTGCAACCTTATGGTGGTGACTTTCCCTTGGTACTCAGTCCCCAGCCATCACTATATCTCCCGGTGTGTCATCTCTGCATTACACAAGCACGTGTTCCACAACATTAGCCATGCCTTCAACAATGCAGTTACGGAGAAAGTCCACCTAACCGATTTCCACAATTTTTAGTCCATCTGCAGACCGCCGGAGGGGGCAGCAGCAAAAATGCTCGAGTTTCCCATAGACTTACATTGAACTCGTTGCTTGTGTCAAGCACCCGAGCATTCCAATTTGCTTGACCCGAGCAATGAGCACCTGAGCATTTTAGTGCTTTCCCATCACTACTTGTAGCTCATCAGTAACAGTTAGCAATACATTTTATTTCCATATGATGTTAGCCAGCTTTCTAATTTTACTATTGTAATTTGGTATCTTAACTAAATATTGGTAGTGTAAATTTTTGTACATCATATTGTCAGGAATTAAAAAATAAGAATGAAATCTGAATTGGCCAAAATACTATTGTATGAATTTGCTTCCAAGCATCTGCTATAATATATATATGTTTATATCATTGCCATTTCTAAGAAATATATTTGTCTAATTTTAATGATAGTGAGCCATGCTGGGTGGCTTGTGAACCTTGCTGGGGGTTGTGAGCCATGCTTTGGGGTTGTGAGCCATGCTAGGAGGTTGTAAGCCATGACTATTAGGTGCATAATGGTACCGCAAAAACTAGCCAGTAATATTGTATGGGACTATCACTTTTTCATTTATTGATTTATTATGCTTAACATACAAACTCCTTGCAGATGTTATCCCTAATTGGGATTTGAACCAAGGACTCCATCGCTGCAAGGTTGCAGTGCTAACCACTGAGCCACCGTGCTGCCTGGTAAACCAGGTTACTATGCCTGGTGAAAATAGAACTTTTCTTAATACAGATCACTAATACAAGCTCCATGACATAGGGAATGCTGGAATAATTCATCTGTGACATTTCAGAATAGTAAATATAACTCAATACTATTGTAGGTCTACACAAATTAGCAAATATAATGAACTTATAAAGTCTATCTGTCTGTCTGTCTGTCTGTCTGTCTATCTATCTATCTATCTATCTATCTATGTTTATCTCTATTTTCCTATCCATGTATCCAGATAGAAAGACAGCTTTTCTAATGAACAGATATGCTGTGTTTTAGCCTATGAATTCTGTGAATAGAATATAAAAGACGGGCTTTTTGGCAGGTCTTTATCAAAACTGTCATCACCAAAAGCTAACAGGGCTCATAACTGCAGCCAGTTTGTCTGCAAAAAGGCCAAAAGCCAAATGTGCTTTTTTGGCTGCTGCAAACAGCCTCATGCAGATATCTAGAAATACAGTAACTACATATTCCGAAAAAAAGCCAAATATAGAGTTAGAAATGCAAAAAAGAAAACATAAATATATATACACCGGGTAAAATAAGTATTGAACAAGTCACCAATTTGCTAAATAAATAAATCTCTAAAGGTGCTATTAACGTGAAATTCTCACCAGATGTTGTTAGCAACATATCCAAATCACACACGCAAAGAAATTAAACCATAGATGTCCATAAATTATGTTATGTGTAATAATGAGAAATGATACAGGGAAAAAGTATGGAACAGATAAAGAAGGGAGAGATGCAAAAAGTCATGGAAAATCATGACACCAGCTGAAATCTATCAGTAATTAGAAGTCAGTCCTGACACTTAGTAAAAAATATCAGCTGGTTCAACAGATGACCTATAAAAATGTGTCTCATTACCATGGTTCCACACAAGAAACAAGTCATGATGGGTAAAACCAGTGATTTGTCTCAAGATTTTAACAGCCTTAATGTTGCAAAACATAGTGATGGCATTGCTTACAGAAGAATTTCTAAACTACTGAAGGTTCCTGTAAGCACTGTTGGGGCCATAATCCGTAAGTGGAAAATACATTATTTCACCATATACTAGCCATGACCAGTTGCTCCTTGCAAGATTTCAGACAAGCAATGGAAAAGAATTATCAGAAGAGTTGTCGAAGAGCCCAGAACCACATGTGAAAAGCTACAGTACGACCTGGAATCAGCAGATACAATTGTTTCAATGAAAACTATACATAATGTGCTTAATCTCTATGGGTTATTTTCACACTCACCACAAACGACTCCATTGCTGAACCAAAAATATGTTCAAGCGCATTTAAAGTTTGTTCAACAACATGTAGACAAGCCTGTAAAATACTTGGAGAATATTGTCTGGTCAGATGAGACCAAAATTAAACTCTTTGGATGCCATAAGACACACACAGTTTGAAGGCTAAAAGGAACTTCATATCAACCCAAAGATGCCATACCAACAGTGATGTTTGGAGGTGGGAACATCATGGTGTGGGGCTGGTTTTCAGCATTCAGCACTAGCAAACTTCACATGGTTGAAGTAATTATGAATGGACAAATATACAGAGACATTCTTGGTAAAATCCTTGTGCCATCTACCAGGATGATGAAGATGAAATGAGGGTGGACATTTCCACAAGACAATGATCCAAAAGACACAGTCAATGAAACTCTCAATTGGTTTCTGAGAAAGAAAATAAAGATGCTAGAATGGCCCAGCAAATCACCTGATCTGATTCCAATAGAAAATTTATGGAAGGAACTAAAGCTCAGAGTTCATAGAAGAAGCCCACAGAACCTTCAGGATTTGAAGAGTATGGGTACATATGTGGCAGAATGGGCCAAAATCTTACCTGAGCAAAGCATGCAACAAGTTTCTCCACATAGGAGGGATCTTGAGTCTGTCATCAGTAACTAAGGCTTTTGTACAAAGTATTAATACATTTCAGTAAGAATGTTCAACACTTTTCCCCTGTGTCATTTCTCATTATTACAGATAATTAAATTTATGGACAGCTATGGTTTGATTTATTTGCCTATGTGGACTTGATGAGTTGTTACCAATATCGTTTGAGAATGTAATGTCCATAGCAGCTTTAAAAATATATTTGCTTAGAAAATAGGTGACGATTTAAATTTTTATTTCCCCGCTATATAAAAAAGTATAAAAATGTATCCTAAGTAATTTACAACATAATGTAGACAGAAATGACTTTTTGAGCAATGTGAACATCTATTAGGGTATTTGAATATGCACACATTCTTATGTAGATCATTTGGACGCAATTCTCCAAGATTTACTATGCCCATACTTCCTTTGTATTGGTGATGCTGACTTCAAAATGACAAAGATATCACTATAAAGAAAGATATCATGTATAAAAAGAGTGTAAGGGTCCCGTTACACTAAACGACGCCCCAGCGATCCCAACAATGATACGACCTGGTCAGGATCGCGGGTGCATTGCTACATGATTGCTGGTGAGCTCCCAAACAGGCAGACTCACCAGGGATCAGGATCAGCGAGGATGCTAGTAACCAGGCTAAATAGCGGGTAACTAAGTGCGTGCGTCACTCAGTTACCCACTGTTGACCTTGGATACCAGCTCCCAGCGCGAGCACGCTGGTATCCAGGGTATACAGCGTATAACTAAGGGACGCGAGCGCTTAGTTACCTGCTATTTACCCTGATTACCAGCTCCCAGCATCTGCTTACAGCGCTGGGAGCTCGCTGATCGTTGGTCTCCCGCTGCCACGCGATGCGTGCTGGCCAGCAAGAGACCAACGATCAAAATTTGGCCCTGGACATTCCTGCATGATCAGCAATACCCGGCGGGGGAGGCGGTCGCTGATTTGTGCCACACACAGTGAGATCGCTAGTGAGATCGCTAGAGAGATCGGTGATGTGTCACAAAATTGGTGACACATCAGCAATCTCGTTAGCGATCTCGCTTAGTGTGAAGTACCCCTAACATCTGATAATCCCAATTCAATGGCATTTGTTTGGACATGTTAAGAGTTAGCTTTCTGCATCATGATATCTTCTCTGTGTGTTACCTTTAGTATGGCTACTATTGATGGGCAAACCCAAATAATAACGTTTGGGGTCTATACTGAATACCAACTGTTCAGGCATGGATCATGAACACAGACTTTTTCAGGAAGTCCATGTTACTGGTCAGATTAAGCCCCCCTAAAATCTAGTGTTTTCCATGCTGTCATCTGCATGACAGTGCGAGAGACACTGGTGGATCTGATTGGCGTTACGATTATTACCATTGGTCAAAGTATGAGCCAGCAGCTATGACCGGCGGTAAAAAGTTTACCTTCATACTCAGACGCGTCAGTTAATGAGTGAGTAGTAAGCCTGCTGCCGCTAATAACAGCGAGATCAGGCACCGCTGATGGGAGTATTCATCAGCCAACACCTGTGCTATAAATAATTACAGTTTTTTAAAAATTATGTGGAATCTTTCTATTTTTGATAACTAGCATGACAAAACTAATGGCTGCGAGCTGCAACCCTCAGCTGTCAGCTATATCATGGTTGGTCATCAAGAATATAGGGGTCCCCATGCTGTTTTTTAATTATTTAAATAAATAATTAAAAAAACATTTGGTCCCACACATTTTTGATAACCAGCCAAGCTAAAGCAGACATCTTGGGACTGGTATTCTCAGTCTGGTAAGGGGCCATGGATATTGGCTCCCAGCCTAAAAATAGCAGCCTACAGCTGCCCCATAGAAGACTCATCTATTAAATGTGAATATTCTGGTGCTTTGCCTGGCTCTTCACACTTGCCCTGTGGTGGTGTCAAGTGGGGTTTATAATTGTGGGGTTGTAACCTTTGTATTTTCAGGTGACATCAAGCCCAGCAGTTAGTAATGGAGAAGCATCTATAAAATGCATCTCCATTACTACCAGAAGAAAGTCCTTTATTTGAAATAAAAATACACACCGTTTTAAAAATGTATTTAAAAATAACAAACACAGTTATATTCACTTTACTCCCACTTCATAAAAGCCCTGGTTCCCTGTAAAAAAACAGAAAATAATAAACAACAAAAATGCTCACCTAACGCTCATTCCATTGAAACTCTGCTCTCCTGTAAAGAAAAAAGCAAAACTATCCCTCATCTGTCTGACATATTGTCTCATGCCATAATATGTGTCTGCAATGATTGGCTTTCAACCTGGATGGTGCCAAGATGTGACCGTCCAGCCTGAAAACCACGGGAGAATGAGTTGCTGCGAGATGCAATGTCAGTATCTAGTGGTGACATCACTGAGATTAACGCAGGTCACTAAGGCTGCATTCCCAGCTCACTTCAGTGTGAGCCAGGTCGAAGAACTGCAGTGACCTCAGTGAAATCATTGCTAGCACCATGAAAAAAGTCTCATGGTGCAGTGCTTAGCTCAGTGAGCTCACCGCAGTTCACCATAAGAAATTTCTCATGGAGAACTGATGGGAGTAGTACTCTTCCATCAGCCAACTCCTCTGTGACTGGAAGTAAACTTTTTACCTCTGGTCACTGCTGCTGGCTCAGGCTGTCATCTGACAGCAAGGGAACCATAGCCCTCTTACCGCCAATCAGAGCCAGTGTTTTCTGCACTGACCCAGCATGACCACTGTATTTGGAGGAGGAAAGCTGTCAGCGCTTCCTACTACTGCATACACACTTGTTTAGCACTAAATATACAGAGATATAGAAGACACAGATGATAATAAACCATCTCTGCCTTCTCTATGGGTACTATGGCTTTCTTTGACAGTCAGATCACTACTTCCACAGCTACATGATCATATGCATCTGTGCTCCTATGTAAAGATATTTTAGAATATCTGGGCAGAGTAGGAACTGGACCCCCCAGCCGTTCAAAGTCTATGGGCTGTCCGAAACCAGTTAAATTCTCCCTTTATGTTGTGGTTGCTTTAGTATGAGGCCATTGTTTTGAATTAGAAACTGGCATTTCCCTTTTATAAAATTAAAATAATAGTATTGCTCTTTTTACTTTCTACTATTGCTCCTAAAATAATCATTGGAGATGGACAAACTACAGAAAATCTGTATTTTTGTTAACAGGTGAATTTTGTTTAAGGAGCTGCATATGCACCATAGATGTATTGGAGGCTAGATTCAGGAATATCAGTGTCCATATCTGTTTCCACAGTCTATATGTTACAAAGACAAATTCATAATATAGAACTCAATATCAGGGTAAAATGAGGCTTCTTTTATTATTATTATTATTATTATTATTATTATTATTATTATTATTATTTTCATAATAATAACACCCTTAAGTCAGTGCTGACAGTTTTGATTAACATCTACACATGGTTTGTTGACTGTTAATTCCATCCCACTGACATAGATACAAGCAGATGGTGTGTTTTATGACCCTCATGTCTCTTGAGTATTTTCCTATACTCTAGAGGCCAGGGTGAACTGAAGCTGCATCCCTCCTCCGTTCCTCAGCAACTGTGACCTGGGAAGTTCCACCGATGAATGATGATATATCATTAATCATTGAAGGAGTCAAAAAGGAAATCTTCAAAATAATTATGGCAATAGTATGTATTGCTTAAGAGTAAAATCCTGGTAGGTATACATTAGAGATACTTCATAAGAGATAAGATCTTTCATAAAAGATTAAGAGACTAAGTAGAGCAAATTAACAATTGTACTGCAAATGAATATTCATTAATATTTCTGCATATCATCTAATTTCTTAAACTTTTTGTGTTATCTCCAAATCACATTGGAGAAAAGAGGGTGATCGAAATGTTAACAATACAGTTTTTGTTTATATCTACAAGAAGGAAAAACACAAAAGTAGGTCAGACCAAAAAAAACTCACAATATGCAAAAACCAAGTCTTGTCTAATTGTAAAAACTAAAGGGATACAAATAATTAAATCAGAGACAAGTTTTATAAATGAAGACTGAAGGATCTCTAAACAAATTATTAGAAAGTGTGTCAAATCTCTATGTATATGTAAAACTTTAAATTGTAAAGTAAAGCTTAGGCCATTGCCTTTTCTATTTTGCAGTCCCTTTAGGTAGCAAAAAAAATTATTTACCTACCAATACCCTGCTGTTTCTCTACTAGCATTGGTCACTGATATGCATGTGCATTTGATCGCTACTCGTTGCTCGGGTTTTCCGGAGCATACTCGGGTGTCCTCCGAGTATTTTGGCGTGCTCGGAGATTTAGTTTTCGTTGTCTCATCTGCATGATTTGCGACTGCTAGACAGCTTGCATACAGGTGTGAAATGCCAGTTTGTTAGGAAATTCCCACATGTATTCAGCCTGTCTACAAGTCGCAAATCATACAGATTAGACAACGAAAACTAAAGGCCCCGTCACACATAGAGATCTCGCTAGTGAGATCGCTGCTGAGTCACAGCGATCATCGACTGGCCCCCCTGCCGGTATCGCTGATCGCTGTAGGAAAGCCCTGGACTTTTTTTGGTCGCTGGTCTCCCGCTGGCCAGCACACATCGCTGCGTGTGACAGGCGGGAGACCAGCGATCAACTGGTAACTAAGGTAAACGCAGGGTTTCAAAGCACTGCGCTGTTCTTAGAAACCCTCTGTGTACCTAAGTTACCAGCGACTCACCAGCGATCCTGACACATTGATATAATTGTCGGGATCGCAGGTGAGTCGCTATGTGTGACGGGGCCCTAAATCTCCGAGCACGCCATAATACTCGGAGACCACCCGAGCATGCTTGAGAAAACCCGAGCAACGAGTATATTCGGTCATCATCACTAATCGCTACACATATTGTATTATGGCTTCTAAACTACTATGATAGCTACTAACACTGCTTTTCTTGATCTGGGAGTCTGGTTATAAAGCCTTTATTTTAATATAATAGAATAATAAAAAAGCAGAGTAAAGCTAATTAGTGGCCCTTGAATTTTTAGATCGTCTAGTCTTTTATACACTACAGCTGTTGAATTTTTAGCTTTTTGTTGTTTTTTCCCCCAAAAAATGTAACATAGCAGCTTTCACAATGATAATCTTCAATTAAATTAAAACTAGAACTAAATATTATTTACATTCAAATCTTTAAGAAGTTAAAATCAATTACCCAATTAATGAGTTTTTCTCTCAATAATTAGATGTTTCAACATAAGACACAGGCATGCATGCTTAAAATGTCTACAAGAGCTTAGAGAAGAGAAATAATAAAGCACGTCTTAAATTATAGTGTTTTGTACAGGTATATTTAATGAAAACTCAACCCTTTCATCATTCTACTGTGAATGGAGAATTGGCACCTAGGCAGCTTTTTAGATTTCTTAATCATGAAGTAGAGTCGCTATGGGACCTATGAGTGAAGACATTATAATGAAATGGTGCAGCATGTGGCACAATGAAATGTAGAGCATAAAAACATCTGTAGAGAGAACAGTCCTGCAGTTATCTTGCTCTCATTCTGTGTTTTTATCTGTATGTACCTTTTTATATTATGTTTACAAAAATTTGGATGCTACACTGTTTTCATCAAGTGTTGACATATATGGTTCCCATCATTATTTCTTAAACAGGACCTAGTTTTAACCTTCTCAACATTATTATGTGTTCAACTACTATATAGATTGGTTATCTATTTATTTTCTCTGACATTCCCACTTCTACATTAATCATTTAGTTAAAAAAGCAAATGTTACCTTACATTTTTTTCTGCAGCACTTAGTACTTTTAGCCATTTTTAGAAAGTTTAAAGGGTAACTGTATGTCCAAATAACTTTTCAAAATAAGCTGTCCCGTGTGAACATGAGGAATCATAACGTTTGGCCTTTATATGACTTGTATTCTGCATTTTCACCAGTTGTCAACTTTGGAGGTTATGTCTCTTAATTAGCAATTAACTCTGAGCTAGTGCGTAGAGACCAGCTGCTGTAATGTTTCCTATCACAACACACAGGAATGAATTCCTTTCCTATATCCTTTGGTTAGCACATAGGAAGGATCAACATGGAGGAAATTATACAGCAGTAATAAGCAGTGTAGTAGTGAATCCAGCTTTGTGATGAGGTAGAAAGCTCATCACCATATTTTTGTGTCTCATTCTGTCTGTTTTTTTTTCTACACTATTCCATACTCCTCATCTCCCTCACCATTGTGTATAATAGGCTGTGTGATCTGACACTTCATGATGCTGGCTGTCCATTTTGTCTTGAGGAAGACGGAGATCAGCTATTTTCAAAGTGGATTACAAGTTCAGGAGGCACGAGGGAAGAGTGGAAAAAGATGAAAAATTCTCTGATAATATGTATTACAAAGTTTCTTTCATTTGCAGTTGCAGTTGATTTATGCAAAGTTCCTTTTTCATGAAATGTTGCTAAAAATATTAATAAGCCCCCAGCTGTGTGAACTAAAGCTATTCTATGATCAGCTGACCCAAACCGGTCTCGTTTCAGAAAATTGTGACAACCATTGGTTAGTTTCAAAAAACTACCACTGGCCATACAGATGTGGCATGGAAAATATAGCGATATGATTTAGGACAATGGCCACGTGTGAAATTTCCCTTAATGTCTGCTATTCAAAGAATCAACAACACTTTAGTATGTCCATGATAGATTGGGTTCACATAGCTAGGGATACTATTTGTTATTTGAACTACACTCTATTTAATAAAGAAAATGAATGAGAAGATAGATTTGACACTAATAATCGGTCCAAAATGGTTAGATATATTATTTTGTGTTTTTATAATGGTTTGAGCCTTTCTGGTGCCATATTAATAACTCATGATGTAAAAACATAGGGTTAAAATGACTAAGAAGGTCATTGGTATTCTTTTAACAGAATTTATTTTAAACATCTCAAAGTGAAACGCAGGGAAGCTGCCTGAGATCAAGCATTGTTACTGTGTAATCAGTAGACAACCCCCTTGGGTAGTCAGACGGAAGCCTCACACTCATTACAGTCATGCCGTGTAGCAGGCAGCTGCTCCATGTCGCAGTAACAGGCAAAGAGAGCCTAGATAGAGAGGGAGGAAAACACTGGGTGAGAGGAACTTGACAAAAGGTTCTCTTGCTTCAGTAATTAATTCAATAATTAACTTATTTATTACTTATTAGACTAAGTCCTAGAAGGTTAAAAGTGTATATGTATGTCCTAGCCTGGGTAATGGATATAATAATGAGTGTTATGCCCAGTACCAAACTGCAATTATATTTTATATTATTGCTTGTTTTTTAATATACTTTTAAGCTCTAATTCTTTTCACTACTTTTCTTCCTTTTTCCGCAACTTTAACCAATGTATCACTTGTCAACAGTTTTGGAATTCTTACAAAACTTTAAATTACCCTAGAGGAATGCTTTAAGACTTCTTACAAAACACCATACGCTTGCAATTCATATTGTAATTGGAAATGGGTTATTACGTTGTTACCAAGAATGCACATAGAAAGTCACACTAATATTAATTCTGAAGCTTTAAGAAATTTAAAGGCAAGTTAAAAGGGGAATTTATTAAGACTGGCTTTTCTTGTGCCATCCTTAAACTAAAGTGCTTTGAAATGCCCCTCTTAATTTAGCACATCATGGACAGTCTTAAGGTACTGTCACACTTAGCGATGTACCAGCGATCCCGACCAGCGATATGACGCGGTCAGGATCGCTGGTACATCGCTAAGTGGTCGCTTAGTGAGCTGCCACACAGGCAGATCTCACCAGCGACATCGCTGGGGACGGGGGGTCGCTACTTACCTGTCACACTAGGCGATCCTGCGTCTTTCCGCCCGGCTCCACGCATCGCTCGTCGTCACAGCAGGAAGCGCCGCAGGAAGTTGACGACGAAAAACAGTCCAGCCTGTTCTCGCACGACCAGCGATAACCAGCGGGGAAGCGGGTTGTAGGTAAGTATCACATGTAGCGATATCGCTAGCAATATTGCTATAACGTCACAAGTTATAGCGATATTGCTAGCGATATCGCTTAGTGTGACAGTACCTTTAGAAAAAAGAAATGAAAACTGCTTGCAAATTATGAGCACAAGCGCAGCTGCAGTAGAATTTGAACCACTTTAGAGATGGCAAATATATTGGACTAATAGAGGCCCCATACCCTTTTCACTGACAAGTGAACATTTACAAATTATTGTGTACTGATGTGCCCACCCTTTGACTTAAAAAACATACATTTTTCTAGGTGCTCTTAAATGAAAATTTTGAGAGAACTGGCTATAGGCTTGTGCAAATCCTTCTGTCTCTTCATACAGCACCCGACAGACATGGTGATATTGCTATCAAGATTCTGTTGGGGCCACATCATTATTCAAGGACTCCTTGATCTTTGTTATGCTAAAGATAGTTCAAAATGACATGATATTAAATATGGGGATCTTCCTGATTAGGTTCACCTTGTCGTGGTGGGATCGCTTTTATGCGTTTGTGATCGATGACATGTTGGCTGGGTACCCTGTGTTTTCAACACTTGTTTCTATTTTTTTACTTACTACAGGTTTTCTAGCATTGTTTTTCTTCTAGGTTATATTTGTCTCCTAATGGTCGAGTGTATAAGTGAGCCTACACATTATTCTTATACTAACAGGTGTGCTGGCCTTTTTTTACTTTTGTTCAATTTCTTTTACTCAGTAGATGTGGAGGTATGGCCATCTACAGTACTTGTGCTGTACACCTTAAATATTCAACTTTCAATGGGCAGAGGTTAAACACAGTCAGAGGCTGGTCCGACTCTGCGCCTTCTATTTTGAGGACCTTAGTGATGTGAAATCTTAGAGATGTGGCATCATTATTGGATACACTTTGTCTTGGTGGGATGGATTTTACATTTTTTTTATTAAAAAGATGATGGCTGGGTGCCCTGTGCTATCTTATGTGATATTTACTAATTGCAGTGTTTCTATGTATTTTTTTTATTCCAGATTTTTTTTTAACCTAATGGCTACAGAGATGTATAATAATGAGTGTCACAGGCATAAATGAAGCATGGTGGAGGTGTAGGAGTGCATGCCAGAAAATTGATCATTACTCGTGACTGCACTTCTGAGAAATATTGACAAATGCCTATCCACCTTGCAGTTCCATCAGGGAAAAAAATCTGATTGGCACCAAATTTATTCTGCATCAGCACAATGACCTTGAAACAAACATAACATCAATGACATTAAAGGGATTCTGTCAGCAGATTTTTACTTTGCAATGTGAAAGCACTACAATGTAGGAGCAAAGAATCTGATTACAGATATGTGTCACTTACCAGGCTATGGATTGCTATTTCAATGCAATCAGTGTTTTATCAGCAGCAGATTATCATTAGAGGGCAGATGGCCTCATGCATCCTAATGCAACAACAATCTCACCACTGATTGGCAGCTCTCTGCCACTATAAAATGTAAATGAAAGCTGAAGTGATGGCGAGTTATACATAACTCAACAATTAAGCTCTGAGAAAACTGACTCTTTCATAATAGCTGCACCTGAAATCAGGGTCTCTGTCCCTACTTTGTGCTGTCAGATTACACAACACCATCTGTAAAAATTCTGAAGTTGAAAAGAGGATGGCTTCTACAAATGGATAATGATCCAGAACATGCGTCAATATCCACAATAGGCTACCTCATAAGTTGCCAACTGAATGTATTACAATGGTCCTCACAATCCCCTGACCTCAACATCATTGAAAATCTGTGACTAGACCTCAAAATAGCTGTGCATACAAGCTGACCCAGGAATCTCACAGAACTGGAAGAATTTTCCAAGGAAAAAAGGATGAAAATCCCTCAAACTTGAATTGAAAGACTTTTGTGTGGCTACAAAAAGCATTTACAAGTTGTGATGCTTTAAAAAATGGGGAGTTACTAGGCACTAACCATAACTTTTGCATAGGCCCATTTTCCTTTTTGTAGTTTTTAAAATATAAAGGCTAAATATATATATATATATATATATATATTGCCTAAAATACAAAGGAAATGTGTCATCTTTAACTTTAAACCTTTTAGAGATCATTTCATCTTCAACAAGCCCAACTGTTCAAGATAACAGTAATTTTGATCAGAGGTGCTCAAACTTTTACATGCTACTGCACATATGTAACCATTTATACCTGTTTGTGTGAAAAATGGCAGAGAAGTCTGCAATCAGGATCCATCACAGTTATGTTCAAAGTACTTTAGTGTAAAGAAAGTGCCCCTTTTATATCAACTGTTAAAGAAATCAGTTATGAATTATTATTCATAAAATGCATTATATTTCTCAAAGATTGTAATAACAAGGCCAGATTGATTGTGACGAATTACAGTATAGCAGCAATACATATTGCAAGGTACTTTTAATGACATATTTTATGAGAGAAGCCACAACACTGATTGGTACTGGTATTTTCCTACTTTTTGTCTGCTGGTAAACCTTGACATTAGTTGCTGAAGCCAAGGAAGGAAATGGAGAACTCTTGAAATGTTTGAAAGAGCAGCTTAATGATATGAATACTGCCCTCACTGGGTGAACTCATTTGGAATTTCAGTGTCAGCTCTTCATGTAACCTTGTAGAGGTTACATAGGTTGCATTGTCTCTCTATGCCTAAGGCACAAAAATGAGGACATAAACTTCATAAAACTGACTTTGCCTATAAAATGCACCCAGCTAAAAACAGTGTTAACTGTCTTCACTTAATTTATATAAATTGTTTTTTCAATTTTTACAGCTTTTCATATACCATATTCTGACTAGGAAAAAATTGTCTCATGACCTGATTAACTCAGATTCTTCTTTGTCATAATTAGATCATGTCATCTTATTATTCCCATTTTTAAGTGTAGTAATTCCATCTAGAAGGGTGTATACTTGTTGCAAAGTCAGGTCACAAAAACCAATGTAATTCCAATTCACTCTGGACTGCATAATCGAGGCATAGATTTTCCTGGTCACATAGCTAGTACAAGGACCAATCATTAGGTTATAATTGGTATCAACTGAAATCTGACCAAGCTAGTTACTGTGGTATACGAGGCTGATAGAGCTTATGCTTATTGTTATTTAGACCAAAAAATAGACTCGGGTCATGTGGTCAAGTTATTGAACAGAACAAGGAAAAGACATAGAGCAAATCTGAAAATGAACGCGCTGTAGAGGTGTTATCCAAAAAATTTTGTGAACTTTCACAGCATCAGTAGCCAAAGTATCTCATTGCTAAATGAAAACACCTCCAACCTGGCATTGAAAAATGACCATTATAATTTATCAGACATTCAAATTCGCCAAATCGCGCAGAATTGACCAAGAAATTTGATTTGCAGAAAATGTATTTTCTGCAAATTAAATGGGGAGAGTGAGCAGTGGAAGTGGTCAGAGAGGTGAGTAGGCAGGGACATATTATTATTATTGTTATTAGTATTATATGTTATTTTTAACCTTTTCTTGACCCTCTAAGGTTTAGGAAAATGATGACCAGCCAGTTGCTATTTTAGTGAATTCGTGACGCTAATTACAAAAAATCTGCGTTCTGGAAAATACTTTTTTGTAAAAGATGTGTAGAATTCAATTCCATTCATCTTTACCAATCATACATTTCTTGTATATAGTCAGTCTACCTGGGTGGAGAGGTTGGAGAGACATTAAAATACAGTACCATTGCACTACCAATGCCTTTCATGCTCATATACTGGAAGCTGAAGGAATGGAATGTTAATCTGATTAAAGAAGGATGTGAGGGGCATATTGATTGCACCTGTTAGGTTGGCTGTACATGAGAAATGTATGGTTACTTTTCAGTGCCAAGAGGGATGAAAGCTTTAAAAGGGTATTATTAAGTGGCTTTAAATAGTTAGGCAGCATGAAATTCAGCAACTCTGCAATTGACTTGCTTTTTCTATTTACTGTCATTCTGCAGTGAGAGTTTTTGTCTCTCATACAGTACAGCTGGTTTCCATGGGATTCGATCACTAGTCTCAGCCAAACCCCATTTAGAGGAGTTAATCCTTATCATTCAAGTTAGCTTTCTCCAACCCATTGATTTTTATACAATGGTTAGCTGCTCACCTCCCTCTCCTCCTGACAAGCTGAACATATCCTGTGAAATCACAGATCTCATTGTCCTTAGCCTGTGCTTGTTCAAATGCTGTTATCTCTAGGTGTAAATATAGTAAAAAACAGGGTACACAACAGAACATACCACTTAGAGCTGAATGTGTTACAGCAGACTTTGTGCTGAGCTTTACAGTTCTACTACAGGTATCCTACTCACCAGAATAGTTGTTCAAGGAAGAGTGCTCTTCCTACAAGAAAGCAGGAAGTGAAAGACTGAAAAGCTGTGAGAATTACCCCTTAGGCACTGGAATTGTCAGAGAATTTGCTATTGTGAAACTGTGTTACTCTTGGGATGCTAGCCTTTAGTGGTTATTTTTGTCAGTGACTTTTTTAGTAAGCAAGGACTGACTAAAATTATATAAACAGTCATGCAAAGTTATAACTACTGACATCAGAGGTTGGGGGTAAATTGGAACACTCATTAGCTTACATCCTGAACTGATGAATGTCTCAGAGGAAGCAAAAGTCTAGTTGGGTCTGCTACATTTGCACCTTCTGTGGTTCCAGATGTGTGCTTTTTGCTTTACTTTTTTCTCAACATATCAAGAAATCAGGACATTATTATTTTTATTATTATTTATTTTTATAGCGCCATTTATTCCATGGCGCTTTGCATGTACATATAAACATCTGTATCTGTTTCTGTGTGTGATTTAGACTATGAAGGTCCTTGAGTGGTATGCAAATTGTAACAGAATATCATAATAATCAGTAGTGAACTATAATTTCTCAAATATTTCAAATATTTAGTTTAGGCTCACATTTTACAAAAGTTTCTAGCTTACGGTATATCTGTTACTTAATGCAGCATTTGTATGGCAGCAAGTGTAGATCACCACTAGCCTTTTCTCAGGTTGATAAATGAGGCACATAACCCCTCAACACACTGTAAAATGTTACTGCCTCTTTTACTGTTCTTAAAAACTTTTCAGGTTATCGAAATATAGCAGACTCAGCAGAGTCATGCCACATATTTCTTAATAACCATTGGTAATTAAAGAAAGGAATTTCATTAACATTAAAAAGTACATTTATTAAATAATATCTTAAGAGAGCAGGTCCATGTTATTTTAAAAGGTTATAAATTTGCATTACCATAACTATCAGCTCTATAACTTCAGAATTGTGGGCCTCATAAAGCTGTTGTAGCCCATTCTGCATGTCAATAGGACATTTAAAGACTTTGGCACCAGATTAATTAGGACTTGTATTTCATATGCGCTTAACTCTTTGAGAGGCACACATCACTCAGTGCATTCGGCACATCTTAAGAGTGGCATGAGCTTCCACGTGCTTCACCAGAAATTTTGCTCTAATCAGGGACTGTGTGATGCTAGCCACTTCTCATGGCCAAGTAGAGAGTCAGTATAGTCAAGAAGTCCAAGGTCAGTAGTCAGGAGGGTATGTCATAAACAGAAGGAGGAGACAAAAGCATAGTCAGGTAACGTTCTGAGGTCAGAATACCAGGAGGATATACCAGGCAGACCAGAGCAGAAGGGGTTAAAGAGACGGATTTTCAGAATGGGATCCAAGGTCATGAAACGAAATATCAACATACACACACAGAGGAAACAAACCACACAAGCTGAATTGCATTCCAGACACACTGAGAGGTGGAAACGTGACAGACCGGAGTAACATTTCTGATCTAAGGTACACCACAACTTCTAATGAATTTGTCAGGTGGGCATTGCTTTGTACACTCTAGCTCCATCTTAACAGAAATGGCATAAAATTGCCATAAGTCCGCAAAATGTTTGCTTAACTTCATGTTGGGCAAAACATTTACAACATTTCAAGCTGTTTTAAGCCAGAATTCTGTCATAAACATTTTTGTGAATCGGACTCTTTGTGTGTTCTGGTGGACCTGTCATGTTCTCTATTAAACAGGCAATCCATCTGTGTAATGTTTAATTTCCATTTTGAAGGCAATTCAAGGAAATTGAGCACTCATTGCCAGCATTATTAGCAGGAGGTAATAAAAGAGGGACATTTTGTGGGAAGATTATTATTAATGGGCCAATGGCCCATTCTCACCAGCTGACCATGGCTGTTACACGATCACTGATTGTCTACATACAAGACGATGACAGTTGTTTAATGATCTGTCCAAATAAGGTGACCCAAATTCTATGTGCACAGAACAATTATTACTATGATTGAATAAGGTGCTACCAGATATAATGATGTGCTAATGATGTCCCCGTAATCCGAACCTCGCACCTCCGCCTCCAAGACTTCTCTCGTGCTGCTCCAGCTCTCTGGAATGCACTTCCCCAGGCGATCAGACTGATACCTAGCCCTGACCTATTCAAGCGCGCTTTGAAAACCCATCTCTTCAAACAAGCCTACCACATCAACTACCCAGCAAGCTAACTTTGCCCTGTTCCCTCCTTCCAAATATTATTCTGAATCTGCACCCTACTATTCATCTGTCTCCACACCCTTCATGCACATGATAACTGCACTTGATACTTGTCTATTGCACTTAAACACACGGGCTGATGAACGGATCATGCAGCTTTATATGAAAATCCCTATTATAATTGCCAGACCTGAATTAACAAGCATTTTTCACCTACTGTGTCCCCCCATTTCCTTGTAGATTGTAAGCTTGCGAGCAGGGACCTCACTCCTAATGTCACTGTTTGAATTGTCTTAACTTGTATTGAATTTATTGTCTGTACATGTCCCCGCTTAATTGTAAAGTGCTGCGGAATATGTTGGCGCTATATAAATAAAAATTATTATTATTATTATTATTATGTGCTACCAGAATGATGATTTTATTGCCGGCATGAACTATTCAATCACTGGTCGAGCAAATGTCTTGCTTGTTGGGGGTGATCGCCTCTAATTGCTGAATGAGCACTCTAAAATTTACCTGCCCATCTAGATGATTCTTAAAAATCAAATTAGATAACGCTTTTAAATGGATAAAATCTGATTACTGAAACTAATGAAAAACATTGTAGTAAAAGGACTATCAGGACAAAACATTATAATTTTGGAGTTATTTTCCTATTTATGTTAAAAATATAAACTTAATTGACATTGGTATTGCACTAATAAAAAAATCATTTGGTTGGCAACAATGGTTTTGTCTAAAGTTCAGCTATAAATATTTTCTAATTGTGTTTATTGTACTTACTGGAAAAAATGAAATTTTTCAGCTTGAATGTGATCATCAATATTGCAAAAATGACAGGGATGTCAATAATGATTATAGCATTTGTATCAGCTTTGTAACTTCCTAACTTTGCTATTTATTAATCAAGCTAATCTAAATACAACCAATATTGCTTCCATTCCTGTTGCCTTGTTTGCAGGAATTCTAATTTATTATTAGCAAAATAACTCCTAAATGTAAAAAAGCCACTATAATATCAAAGAGTTAATCATAACTGAGTGGCCCACCACATTACGTAAGGGAGCTCTAATGGAAATCCTGATTTGAATCCATTTTGCTGAATTATGACATTCTTCTATCATGCCTCTTCAATTTTTTTATAAATTAGAATGTGTCTCCATTCTTCTTGTCAATGGAATGTGTTACTACACTATGTCAGGAGTGATCAGTCATTGTTAATATAGAACACAACTCCAGCTCGTGACATCCAATTTTCAATATATATTTAAAGCACCACTGCATCGTTGTATTTTTTTCAGCACTGGAGTGGTGCCACTAAACTAAGGTCCCTGAACATTGTCTTTGGCCGGGGTCACACATGCGTTTGGGTAGAGTGCGTAGGTCTGCATACTTCCTCCCTTAAGCTCCGCCTACTTATGCACTTCTTCCCTTAAGCTCTGCCTACGTCCGCATGCATCCTGCATACCTATCTTTAACATTGGGAACACAGTGACATGCGTTGTATGCGGATGCATCCGCATGCATCATTTTGACATGCCCGCCGAATGCAACATGTCCCTGCTTACCCAATGTTAAAGATAGGTATGCAGGACGCATAAGGAAGCAGGTGGAGCTTAAGGGAAGAAGTGCGTTAGTAGGCAGAGCTTAAGGGAGGAAGTACGCAGCCCTACACACTCTACCCAAACGCAAGTGTGAACTTAGTCTTATACTCACCCACCTCCATGTTCACCTTCTATTGGCACCACTCCTGTCCCGCTGGACTATCTTGTGATCACAACTTCTGACTGACCAGAAATCAAAAGTAACCGTCACAAGCTCTCAATGCAAGTCTTTGAGAAGCAGAATGAGGCTCTAATAGACTTACATTGAAAATTGACCTGGAGCGCTACTGCAGGTCATAAAATGCAGAAGGTGAAAATGATGGTAATTAAGTGTATAAGACTAAGTGCAGGGACCTAAGATAAGACTAGATGCACCACTCCAGTGCTGCATTAAACAAAATGATGGAGTGGTGCCTTAAATTACTAAAAGGAAAAGTAGAAGAAGAGCACGACACTGTTCAGATGCTTTAGACTTGTGCGTAAATGGGGAACACAATTATTTACAAAAGTTTTTTCATAAGAGCTGAGGAGTCTTTTGGGTATACGATATGTGAAATAATAGTACGTTATAAATTAGGTAATGAAAACCTTTTACCAATAAACCTATAATGCTATAATATAGTCATTATATATGTCTCAAGAAAGTTGAATTGTGTAACAATTAGCATGAAATCAGTTTTCGCACTTGTCATGGATGCACATGGACAGTATTCTATGTACAATCAAGTTACAATGTAAAACAATGTCCTTGATGCATGCATTAAATGTGCTGAAGTTAAATCACTTGTGCGTATACATATGGAAGGATAATATCCATTCATATAGAAGTATTTCCCAGCGAAACTACAGTAAATAAGCATTGATTTAGAAATTAACTGTGTAGGCTTAATTTGCGCGCAAAGGAAAATAATAGACTTTTTTTGATTTTCCTCCTTAATGAACTCATAACTGCCTATGGTGATTAAAGGCAGTCTAATTTCATGCGTTTATAGTTAACATTCACATACAGATTGTGTTGTAACTAAATGTGAGATATGGCCGTGTTCTATAATTATACATAATAATACACAACAAATAGCACTTTTCTCCCTGTAGGTTTAAGCTTAAAATTATATATCAATCAAACGCAACTTTAATGCATTCTAAATAAAAGGATGCACTGATCTATATCATTATATGGTGCTTAGAATTAAAAATATATATAAATAAATAATATATATAATTCTTTATTTACATATTTTTATGCTAGACATAATATCATGATACAAATCAGGGTATCATTTTAATTGAATGCATTAAAGGTGCGCTTGATTACAAAAATATATATTTATTTAGATTTTTTGTATGCTAGACAGATCTTCTCTGCGGGTGTTCGCTCTTTTTTCTTTGGAGCTAGTCAAAACACTGCCATGCCCACAAAAAAGGTCTGTGGCATATGCCCAGTCGGTCGAAGGGAAAATTTGCATGATTGTTATTGGAGAAAAATAGGATTTTTGGTTGCTTACCGTAAAATCTGCTTCTCAGAGCCTTCTGCTTCGACCTAGATTACGGCTGGTGACCACCAGAGCATGAGGGTGTGGCACGGATGGCCTAAAAATGCCAGAAAGGGATTTTTGGCACCCTCAATACCCCCTTAATTAAAGGGAAAGACTCCCTAATGCCCAACGCTGCTGCTAGGCCCAAGTGAAGCCGGGACCTAGAGTATAACTGGTTATGCGGGGAGCGGAGTGGAGGGCTCTAAAAACACAGCAAAGGTATATGTGATATACGGGGGATAGACTCCTAAAGCCCTCTATTCCCTTTGATCTTCTTGTCTTCTTGGTTTCTCTTCTTTCTGGGGGAGAGAAGGAAAAGTACCTCCCCATCTGGGATAGCTCGGAAATGCTGTGAAGTGGGACAGATCGTCTCCTCCAACCGACAGGATCTGGTGGGCGAGTGGGTGGGAGATGGAGACAGGACCAATGATCGGATCACCTGAACATGCTTCTGTGTTAGGGGCTGGAGTCCTACCGAGTGGACTTATGAGGATACGGGGTGGCCTTACACGCCGTACTCATAGTCTCTTCATGGGAGTACAGCAGTGACTGTTCACGCTGTATCCCTCCGGAACCTGAAAAAGAACAACACACACTGAGGTAGATAAGGGTCCAGTGAGAGACCCCTGTTCACCTCCTACTGACACTAAGCAAAAACTGAATATCCTAGTTCCTGTCGGTGGGGTGTACATTGCAGAGAAGGAGCTATTGTTTTTTCTGCAAAGTGTCAGCCTCCTAGTGGCAGTAGCATACACCCATGGTTTCCTGTGTTCCACAATGAAGCAATAACAAAATGAACTGTTCCAGAATCAGTAGAGCAGTGGCAATTAAACATTTCCAGTGAGATGTGCTCTTTAAGGTCTTGGCAATTTTTCCTTTCTGCTGTTTCATTTTTCACCCATTTTTTTTAAGAGTCTTAACTTCTTTTTACAGTAATTTTCTGTAGATATAGAACTAAAAGGGCTGGCTTTTGTAGGAGGTGTTGTACTTTTCAATATTACCACTCAATTTACCATATAATGTGTTGAAAAATGGGGAAAAAAATTAGATCTCAGCTATAATTGGGGCTGATATATTAGCCCCCACTAACAAGGAAAATTCAGTCTCCTGCCAGTTTAGAGAGCTGACTGGGTTCAGAGAAAAATGCCAGGGGAAAACATACCATTGGTGCAACCTATGCAGCTGCAAAAGGGTTCAAGAATTTTGGAGGCCCAAAGTAGAAAGCAGCATCTGTCACAAATAGTGTTGAGCATCGGCCGATATTCGCGGTATCGGAGTTCCGATATTTTTACAATATCGAATACCGGAATCGGAAGTTCCCATAATGCAATGAGCCAGTTGAGGATCCTAAGAAGTGTGGGCACATCCTATTAGGCATGCTGAAATGATGTCATCATGATGCGTTATAATGGAGTTTGGGCGGTGCGTGGGCAGAGACTGCATGTCTGTGTGCGCGGGCAGGGTCTGTGCGTGACCGTGGGGGGTCTATGCGGGCCTGCCGGGGGTCTGTATGGGCCTGCTGGGGGTCTGTGCGGGCTGCCGGTGTCTGTGTGGGCCTGCTGGGGGTCTGCGCGGGCCTGCTGGGGGTCTGTGCGGGCCTGCCAGGGGTCTGTGCGGGCTGCCAGGGGTCTGTTGGGGGTTGTGTGTGTGTGCAGGCATCGTCCGATGTGACTACAAGTCCGATCGGGCTATGCCTGCTACAATGACAGTGATTGACACTAGAGTTGAGCGACTTTTGGTTTTTTAGGGTCGAGTTTCGTTTCGTGAAACCCGACTTTTCCAAAAGTCGGGTCGAGCAAGATCGTCCGATTATAGGGAAAAGTCGGGGTCGTCCCGAAACACGAAACCCAATGTAAGTCAATGGGGAATAAAAGTCGGCAGTGAGAGGAGGACAGGAAACACACCTACAGTGCCCATTTGAATGCCAAAAGCATCAATTCTTCTTACTTAAGCTTGTCAACCTTAATTAACTTCATAATACAAGTTACGCACTGAAAAATGGGGGTCATTTGGCTAAAGTTGTGGGGGGGGCTGGCTCCAGGTTTTCATGTGCCCTGGGCGAAAGAGCGCCCCTTTAACACATACCACAACTCATCATGCTCCGATACGGCAGAGAAATAGCGGTATAGTACAATGAAAAATACTTCACTTTTTACATCTCATGACAAGGCCCATCTATTTCTCCATACAGAATCATTGGTCCCATATAATGTTTGAAACAGTATATGATGAGCTCCACATAATGCTACAGTATATGTTGGTCCCCATGGATGAAGCTCCACTGTCTTATGGGCCCAAATAATGCTCCAAACATAATGGGCCCCATTTCTAATGCTCTAGTGTATAATGGGCCCTGTAAATGCTGCTCCAGTGTCTGATGTCCACCTTTGGAATGTTCCAGTGTATGGTGGGCCCCATCTATCATACTCCAGAGTATAGTGCTCCCCAAAAATTGCTGTCCCAACATTGAAAACAATCAAATAAGTCTCCTCGCTAGGGAATCCCTGTACTAGTCTGGACTCCTCGTCGTCCCCATCTTCCATCTCACTGCACAGTATTTCAACCTTGCAAGTGCTGTGATCCTGAGCAAGCAGGGGGGTCCACTCGTTGGCGACGGCACTGGCACAGGGCCTCTGATAATACGGTGGTGTGTCTGATGGCGGGTGGGCCGAACCTGAACTTTCATCTGCAGCTTCCTCTTTGTCACCGTGTAAGATGGAACTGTATATGGGAAGGGTAACCTGAGTTTCATCAGGGTCAGATTCAGGCCGTGTAGCGTGCGAGGGGAATGTAGTGGTCTGGGTCAATGTACCAGCAGATTCATCGTGCAGTGGCTGGGCATCAGTGCACTTGTGTCGCCCCCAGGAGTACGGTCGCCACAGTGGCATTACCTTCCTCCTAGGGAGTGTGATGTCATGCTTGGGAGCAACGAAGGATCTCTCTAGCAGGTTAACTGATTGGGCGGCGTTATTCCCACGAGTCATGACCCTCCAAACAGCGTTCATGAAGGCAAAGTGTTTGTTTTACGTGGGCAGTATGGTTGCAAAGCTGAACCTTAAAGGAATGTCCAGAAGGGCACCACCAGGAGTGGAGCCTACGGTTAAATTCGACTCCACCTGGGAAACCTCAACCATGCCAGCTACAGAACAGATGCACACATTGCAAGCTTAATTCCGTTAACGAACGAGACTCCGTCATGCCCCGCGGTCCGAGTCCGGCTTACTAGAGGGACACGTGAGGCTCTGGCACATGAGATTGGCCAATAACTGGTGTGTCATGCCCTTACATGTCCGTGGCTGCGTGTGTGCTAAACTGAAAAGGCCAGCGTTTGTCGCTTACAGGTGCAGATAACCCGCTGAACAACGTTAGTGATGGGGATCACTGACTACAATTATTACCCGCGAACAATGATTTCCCAGTAAGTGCAGGTCAACCGCAGTTCCGGAATTAGGCCTAACCGTCATTCCTGAAAAAATGAAAAACTTACGTGTGCAAACCACAGGTGCTGTAGCTTGCTTAACAGCTCGCCAGCCGTTCTCACGCCCAGTATGGATTACACGTGATTGCACAAAGGTGAGAAAGGGTACTGTATCCCCAGATAACATGTATGGATAGCGTACACATTCAAAATATATGTCTATACATCAGGAGGCAGGCTCAGACGGTGTTAGGCCTAGTATGGATTGCACGTGATTGCACAAAGGTTAGAAAGGGTACCGTTTCCCCGGATAACATGTATGGATAGCGTACACATTCAAAATATATGTCTCAGGAGGCAGGCTCAGATGGTGTTAGGCCCAGTATGGATTGCACGTGATTGCACAAAGGTTAGAAAGGGTACCGTATCCCCAGATAACATGTATGGATAGCGTACACATTCAAAATATATGTCTCAGGAGGCAGGCTCAGACGGTGTTAGGCCCAGTATGGATTGCACGTGATTGCACAAAGGTTAGAAAGGGTACCGTATCCCCAGATAACATGTATGGATAGCGTACACATTCAAAATATATGTCTATACATCAGGAGGCAGGCTCAGACGGTGTTAGGCCCAGTATGGATTGCACGTGATTGCACAAAGGTTAGAAAGGGTACCGTTTCCCCGGATAACATGTATGGATAGCGTACACATTCAAAATATATGTCTCAGGAGGCAGGCTCAGACGGTGTTAGGCCCAGTATGGATTGCACGTGATTGCACAAAGGTTAGAAAGGGTACCGTATCCCCAGATAACATGTATGGATAGCGTACACATTCAAAATATATGTCTATACATCAGGAGGCAGGCTCAGACGGTGTTAGGCCCAGTATGGATTGCACGTGATTGCACAAAGGTTAGAAAGGGTACCGTATCCCCAGATAACATGTATGGATAGCGTACACATTCAAAATATATGTCTATACATCAGGAGGCAGGCTCAGACGGTGTCAGGCACAGTATGGATTTGACGGCCCAGATTACACAGCGGAGGAGCAGGGAGAGGTAAAGATTGCAAATGCTGGGGCCCTGCCCAAGCAAGGGGGGCCCACTCGTGGGCGTCGGTACTGGCACTGGGCCCCTCATAGTACAGCGGTGTGTCTGACGGCGGGTGTGCACCACCACCGTCAGAGACACTTGATTGCACTATGAGGGACCCTGTGCCAGTGCCCGCGCCCAAGAGTCGGCCTACCCACCTGTCCAGGGCAACGGCACTCGCACGGTGTCTTGCGCTAGGTGGTGACCCCGGCCATGGGGGGGGAGGCAGCACAGTTATGGAGTTTTAGAAAGTGGCATATGTTGATGTTGGACATTCAGCTGATGCAAAAGGCGAAATAGGTGAAGTCCCAGGAAGAGGTGGACCAAAGCAAGCCATTTTTCTGTCACCCTATGTGTCATCAGGGGAAGGTGGGACAAAATCCTTGGAAACCCATGCATGGTTCATTTTAATGAAGGTTAGATCATCCACATTTTGGGTTGACAGACGGGTCCTTTTTTCTGTCAGGATTGATCCAGCTGCACTGAAGACTCTTTCCGATAGCACACTTGCAGCTGGGCAAGCGAGCTCCTGTAAGGCATATTGGGCCAATTCAGGCCAGGTGTCCAGTTTAGTGGCCCAATAGTCAAAGGGGAATGACCTGTGTGGGAGAACATCGATATGGGAGGAAAAGTAGTTTGTAACCATAGTTGACAACTGCTGTCTCCTGTCACTTTCCATCGATGCAGTATTACCAGTTGTGTGAGCGGTATTTGAAAAATCAGTCCACAACTTGTCATGAAACCCCTGTCTCCAACGCCACTTCTGCTGTGTGCACCACGAACACCTCTGCCAAGCTGCCCCCGGCCCGTACGGCTCGTGTGAGAACCATCACCGCTGCTGTGTGCTGGGAATGCCTCAAGCAACCGATTTACCAGAGTTGCTTGTTTATTAGCCAATATTAGGTCAAGGTTCTCCTGTGGCATGATGTTTTGTAATTTGCCTTTATAGCGTGGATCCAGGATGCTGGCCAACCAGTAGTCGTCATCGTTCATCATTTTGGCAATGCGGGGGTCCCTTTTTAGGATCTGCAAGGCATAATCTGACATGTGGGCCAATGTTCCCGGTGTCAATGATGCACTGCGAGTGCTGGGTGGAGGAGCACTTTCTGGCAAATCCACATCCCTCCAGTCACGCACAAACCCTGTACCAGACCTTGCCACGCCAACATTTTCACTTGCCCCACGAGATGCATCCTCCTCCCCTAAGTAATCATCCCCATCATCATCCTCCTCCTCCTCTTCTTCCTCCACCTCGTCCAGGAGAGGTCCCTGAGCAGACAATGGCTGAATGTCATCAAGGATTCCCTCCTCCTCTTCCTCCTCATCAACATTGTGTTATGCGAGGCTTAGGTCGAAGGAGACTGACAAAACCCGGGCCCCTGCTGAGTCCCTCAAACTAGGGAAAACCCTGTCTGACCCTCAACCCACGGTTTTTGCTAAAGGTGCAAATGCCTGAGCCTCCAGCCTCTCCTTATCTCCTGTTCAGCCCTAAGCTGAACCCTCCACCCTCCACCCAGTGAGTTGTCAAACCACCAAAACCCACACAGTAATGACGGACAGGGAGAACTCAAACCACACCGCGCCGCAAACACACAGGACAATACTATAATGTGAACAGGGCAAAACAAAGCACAAATATAGGAAGGCGAAAAGGTAACAACGGATCATACGACACCAGATATGAATTTCTCTCTCCAACACCTCCACTCCAGACCGGAAGCACTTGGCACAAAACACAAGCTATAATCGGCGACGCCCACAGGCCAGCACGACTATTTAAAGACCGTGGGCGTGACCAAACATGCTACCTGATTTCCAGCTAGATTAACCCCAGATAACCTGAGTAAAATCAAGCCAGCGCCACTGAGGCTATAGTGGACGGAGATGGAACTACCGCTGCCTGCCGGACGCTGTGGTGTGAACAGCGTCCGACATGACAGTACCCCGTCTTCTACGAGGGACCCCAGGGCCCTCAAGACTCATAGGACCCGGCTTGTCTGGATGACGGCGGTGAAAGGAACTGACCAGCCGATCCGCATGTATGTCCGAGGCTGGTACCCAAGACCTCTCCTCCGGACCATACCCCCGCCAGTGCACCAAATACTGAAGAGTACGGCGCAGTACTCGAGAGTCCACCACCTTGGAGACTTCAAACTCTAAATCGCCATCCACCATGACTGGAGGTGGCATCGGCGTCGTGTCCACAGAGCCTACCACCTTTTTCAATAAAGACCTGTGAAACACGTTGTGTATCTTGTATACCGCAGGAAGCTCCAACCGATAAGCCACCGGGTTTATGATGGCAGCAATCTTAAAAGGGCCAATAAACCTTGGACCCAATTTCAATGATGGAATTTTGAGTTTTATGTTTTTAGTAGCTAACCACACCCAATCACCCACACACAGGTCTGGACCTGGCACGCGTCTAGAGTCAGCCACACGTTTGTATCTTGCACTCATGCTCAGCAATCGCTGTTTCACACTCCTCCAGACCGATGATAGTTGAACTCCTAACCGGTCCTCCTCTGGGACGCCCCCTGAGCCCCCCTGACGCAAGGTACAAAATTGAGGATGGTGCCCATAAACACAAAAGAACGGAGACTCTCCCGATGATTCTTGGCGGTGATTATTTAATGCGAACTCGGCCAAGGGAAGGAACGTCGACCACTCTTCTTGGTTGTCAGACACAAAACATCGCAAATACTGCTCCAGATTTTGGTTCATGCGCTCAGTTTGACCATTTGACTGCGGATGAAACGCCGATGAATGAGACAACTTGATCCCCAATCGTGAGCAAAAAGCTTTCCAAAACTTCGCCACAAACTGGGTACCCCTATCAGACACTATGTCCGACGGAACTCCGTGCAGTCTGACCACCTCCTGCACAAAGACCTGAGCCAACGTCTTCGCGTTGGGCAAGGAAGGCAACGACACAAAATGCGCCATCTTCGAAAATCGATCAACCACCACCAGGATGACCGTGTTCCCCGCCGAGGCAGGCAAGTCTGTGATAAAGTCCATGGAGATTTCTGTCCATGGCCTACTAGGTATCCCCAGAGGCTGTAGAGTGCCAGCAGGACGGGTTCTGGGTGACTTGGCCCTGGCACACGTGATGCAAGCTGTCACGTAGGAAACCACATCCTGCCGGATTTTTGGCCACCAGAAGCGGCGCGATACCAGTTCCAAGGTGCCCCTAACCCCTGGATGACCGGCCAGGACCGAGTCGTGGTGTTCCCCCAACACTTTAAGACGAAGATGAAGGGGTACGAACGACTTATTAGTGGGAAGTCCTGGTGGTACCTCCTCCTGGGCCTCGGCAATCTCCGCCTCTACCTCAGTCGTGAGAGCCGAAACCACTACACCTTCCTGGAGGATGGGTACCGGCTCCTCCCGAGGTTCTCCCCCCGGAAAACACCTGGACAAGGCATCCGCCTTGGTGTTTTTCGCCCCAGGACGGTAAGTCACCAGAAAGTTAAAACGTGTAAAAAACAATGCCCAGCGAGCCTGCCTGGGAGACAGACGCTTGGCCGACTCCAGATAGAGCAGGTTTTTATGGTCGGTGATGACTGTGACCTGGTGGGCCGCCCCCTCCAAGAAGTGTCGCCATTCCTCAAAAGCCAATTTGATGGCCAACAACTCCCTGTTGCCGATGTCGTAATTCCGTTCGGCCGGCGACAGCTTCTTGGAGAAGTAGGCGCATGGACGCAAATTGCTCAAGGACGAGCCCTGTGACAGTACTGCCCCCACTCCCACCTCAGACGCATCGACCTCCACCGTAAAAGGTTTAGATACGTCCCGTTGCACCAGAATGGGGGCTGAAGCAAAACGGTTCTTCAGAAGCTCAAATGCATGCACCGCATCCTCAGACCAGATAGCGAGATTGGTACCTTTTTTCGTCATGTCCGTGAGCGGTTTGGCTATAGTAGAGAAATTCTTAATAAACTTCCTATAATAGTTGGCAAACCCAAGGAACCGCTGGAGCGCTTTTAGATTACCAGGCCGTTCCCATCGCAGCACCGCTTGCACCTTCGCGGCATCCAATTTAAACCCTGCGGCGGACACAATATATCCCAAAAAAGGCAACTCTTGAACAAAAAACACGCATTTTTCAAGCTTAGCATAGAGCTTATTCTCACGGAGCAGCTGTAACACCTGCCTGACATGCTCTAAATGAGTGTCCTGGTCGCTCGAATAAATAAGGATATCATCCAGGTACACAATCACAAATTTCCCCAGCACATGAGCAAATACATCATTTATGAAATGTTGGAACACAGCAGACGCGGTTGTCAACCCAAATGGCATAACTAGGCTTTCAAAATGACCCTCAGGGGTATTAAATGCCGTCTTCCACTCATCCCCCTGACGGACCCTTATGAGGTTATATGCCCCCCTGAGGTCAAGTTTGGAAAACCACTTCGCACCCGCCACCTGGTTGAACAAATCAGGGATCAGAGGCATCGGGTAGGGATCACGGACCGTAATCTGGTTTAACTCCCGGAAATCCAGACACGGGCGTAACCCCCCCTCTTTTTTCTTAATGAAGAAAAACCCCGCTGCTACAGGTGAGGATGAAGGCCGGATGTGCCCTTTACTTAAACTCTCCGTAATGTAGTCCTTAAGAGCTTGTCTCTCCGGACCAGAAATACTAAACATCCTCGCCTTTGGCAATTTAGCCCCGGGTTTTAACCTAATTTGACAGTCATAGGCTCGATGTGGAGGTAGTTCTGAGCAACCCCTCTCAGAGAATACGTCCGCAAAATCCAGCAATGCCTCCGGAAGGCTGGGCTTCACGGCGGACACACATGTGGCCAAGCAATTTTCCTGGCAGAAACTGCTCCACTGGACTATGTCCTGGGTTCTCCAGTCAATCACCGGGTTGTGCTTATACAACCATGGGAAACCCAGGACTATTTGTGCTGGGAGATTATTGAGTACCTTACATATAACCCACTCAGAATGTAGGACCCCAATGTGGAGTTTAACCTCAGCTACAAACTCAGTAATCTCCCCCTGTGGGAGGGGAGCGGCATTAATGGTAACCACGCGAATAGGATGAGGGAGTTTTTCGATCTTGAAACCTGCCATGCGTGCAAACTCCTCATCCATGAGATTGGTGGCAGAACCGCTATCCACAAACACTGATATTGGTAGCTCTCTGCCCGCAATAATAACCCTGGCAGGGAGCATACATTGAGATACCATCATGGAGGATATGCATACGCTCAGTTGGGCCTCCTCCATACCCTCTGAGCTTACCAGTTTTCCGCCGGTGCGACTTTCTTTGGTAGCACAGGACAAGCATTTACATAATGATCTCTTTTACCACAGTAAAAACATGCTCCATGCTTCCTGAACCCAGGAACGCGACGCTGCACATGTGATACCCCAGCGATTTGCATAGGTTCCGTGGGCTCATCTGCAGCAACCACACTGGCACCCCTGCTTTCCCCCAGAGGCAGCGTCTCCTGCGCCCCTTGACGCAAACGGCGATCAATACAAATAACCAAACTCATGGCAGATTCTAACGATGCAGGAGTCTCATACATCAGGAGGGCCTGTTTAACTCTTTCTGAGACCCCATGAATAAACTGACTCCGCAGCGCTGGGTCGTTCCACTGTGTGTCTACTGCCCAATGGCGAAATTCTGAACAATAGTCTTCCGCCATACGTTCCCCCTGACGGAGGGCGCGGATTTTAGATTCTGCTAAAGCCAATCTGTCGGGGTCATCATAAATGAGCCCGAGTGCTGAAAAAACATTCTCAACCGAATGAAACGTAGCAGAGTCGGCTGGTAAGGAAAACGCCCATGCTTGGGGGTCCCCACTCAGTAATGATAACACCAGACCCACCCGCTGAGCCTCATTACCTGAGGAGACCGGGCGCATGCGAAAGTATAACTTGCAGGCCTCCCGAAAGATGACAAATTTGCTGCGTTCCCCAGAAAATCGTTCAGGCAGCGGAATCTTAGGCTCTGCAACTGCACCAGCAGAAGCCGCTTGTACATTAGCTACAACCAGGCCCTGCTGCTGAACTGCCCCCTTCAACTCGGTGACCTGTACGGACAGCGCTGCCAACTGGCGGTTTATGGAAGTCATGGAATCCATGGAAAAATGTTGGGCTGATTATAATGTTATGCGAGGCTTAGGTCGAAGGAGGCTGACAAAACCCGGGCCCCAGCGGAGTCCCTCAAACTAGGGAAAACCCTGTCTGACCCTCAACCCAGGGTTTTTGCTAAAGGTGCAAATGCCTGAGCCTCCAGCCTCTCCTTATCTTCTGTTCAGCCCTAAGCTGAACCCTCCACCCTCCACCCAGTGAGTTGTCAAACCACCAAAACCCACACAGTAATGACGGACAGGGAGAACTCAAACCACACCGCGCCGCAAACACACAGGACAATACTATAATGTGAACAGGGCAAAACAAAGCACAAATATAGGAAGGCGAAAAGGTAACAACGGATCATACGACACCAGATATGAATTTCTCTCTCCAACACCTCCACTCCAGACCGGAAGCACTTGGCACAAAACACAAGCTATAATCGGCGACGCCCACAGGCCAGCACGACTATTTAAAGACCGTGGGCGTGACCAAACATGCTACCTGATTTCCAGCTAGATTAACCCCAGATAACCTGAGTAAAATCAAGCCAGCGCCACTGAGGCTATAGTGGACGGAGATGGAACTACCGCTGCCTGCCGGACGCTGTGGTGTGAACAGCGTCCGACATGACACATTGGCTGCAGACGCCTGCTCCTTAAGGTGCGTAAAAGTTTGCATGAGCAGACGCATAAGTGGGATGCTCATGCTTAGGATGGCATCGTCTGCGCTTACCAGCCGTGTGCATTCCTCAAAACACTGAAGGACTTTACAGAGGTCTTTCAGCTTCGACCACTGCACACCTGTCAACTCCATGTCTGCTCTCAAAGTGCCTTTCCGTGTATCCTCCCACAAATGCATTATGGCCTGCCTCTGCTCGCACAGCCGCTCCACCATGTGCAGGGTGGAGTTCCACCTTGTTGCAATGTCGATAATGAGGCTGTGGTTGGGAAGGTGGAGCAATCGCTGCAGCTTCTGCATACAAACGGGGTGTACAGGCGACCGGCGGATGTGCGCGCACAGTCTTCGCACCTTCTGGAGCAGGGCTGTTAACTCCAGATAATTTTTGAGGAAGCACTGCACCACCAGGTTCAAGGTGTGAGCCAAGCAAGGTATGTGGCTGAGTTTTGAAAGGGCTATGGCTGCCACAAAATTACGGCCGTTATCACTAACTACCTTGCCTGCCTCAAGATGTACACTGCCCAGCCATGACTCATTTTGTCGCTTCAAGTACTCGGCCAGCACCTCAGCAGTGTGTCTGTCGCCCAAACACATCATCTGCAACACAGCCTGCTGACACTTTCCACTAGCTGCTCGGGGACACATCGTGTGCAACAGTGGCAGCTGCAGATGGAGTGCTCGTATGACTGCGCTCTGTGGACGAGCTTTCGCTTCTGGAGGAGGAGGAGGGTCGAACGCCTACAGCCAACTGTTTCCTATACCGTGGGCTAGGCAGCACTGTCCCACCACTGCTGTCCCCTGTGGACCCTGCATCCACCACATTAACCCAGTGCGCAGTGATGGACACGTAATGGCCCTGGCCATGCCGACTGGACCATGCATCAGTTGTGAGGTGCACCTTTCCGCTCACTGACTGCTTGAGTGCATGGACAATGCGGTCTTTCACATGATGGTGGAGGGCTGGGATGGCTTTGCGAGAGAAGAAGTGGCGACTGGGTAGGTCATAGCGTGGTACTGCATAGGCCATGAGTTCGCGGAAAGCTGTGCTTTCCACCAACCGAAAGGGCATCATCTCAAACGAGATTAGTTTGGCAATGTGGGCGTTCAAACCCAGTGTACGCGGATGAGAGACTGAGTACTTTCTTGACCTACTCATAGTGTCTGGGAGGGTGAGCTGGACTTGAGAGCTGCATATGGTGTCAGTAGCGGTGGACAGGGCGGACTGAGAGAGGGTTGATGATGGTGATGGAGTTGGTGTTCTTTCTGATGGCCTAGAATCAGTCTTTCGTTGATATAACAGTGGGATTCCCTGACTGCTGTGGCCTTGCAACGACACCTCAACATTTGCTGCTGTGCTAACCGGTGGGCTTACAGTGGGGGAAACAATGTAGCGTTGATGACTACCTTCGTTGTGATCAGTTGCACATGTGGCACTTGAGGTTTGGTGTTGTGTCCATGCTTGCAAGTGCATGCTGGTTAAATGTCTAAGCATGCAACTGGTATTCAAATTTTTCAGATTTTTCCCTCGGCTAAAGGTCTTTGCGCACTTCTTACAGATAACCTTGGCCCAATCATGAGGATTTTGTTCAAAAAAGTGCCACACTGCACTCTTCCTACTTTGGCAGACATTTTGCGGCCTAGCACGCTGTGATCTTTTGACCCTCTGGACAAGCTGTCCAGCAACTATTTTGATGTTTGGAACCTGTCTTTGGACTGCTCCGGGCCTGCCAGATAACAGCTGTTGCGATGTCGATGTCTGCTGTGGATGCTCCTCATCTGAGCTATTGGAAGCAGCACCCTCTTCCCCCAATGGATGCCAATCTGGGTCAACAACTGGGTCATCCATCACCTCCTCTTCTATGTCATGTGCACCTTCCTCTGTGTCACCGTGTATGGTGGTATAGTGTGCGGGAAGGGGCACCTGAGTCTCATCAGGGTCAGAATCTGGCTCTGTACACTGCGAGGACAATGTAGTGCTCTGAGTGAATGTAACAGCAGAATCATCCATCAGCGGCTGTGCATCAGTGCACTCCATGTCAGATTCATCTTGGCCTGGGTAATTCACCATTTGACTTGATAATCCAGGCATGGTATGTGAAAACAGCTCCATGGAGTAATCAGTATTATGGCCTGCGCCATCCTTCAATCTTGGTTGGGGTGAAGGAAACAAGGAAAGGTGTGGTTCATGAACATGAGCTTCCAATGACGACTCAGTGCTTTTACTTTTTACAACTGAAGAAGAGGAGGCGATAGAGCTGGAGGCTGAGTCAGCAATGTAAGACAAAACTTTTTCCTGATGCTCTGGCTTTAAAAGCGGTTTGCCAACTCCTAGAAAACTAAGCGTTCGAGGCCTTATGTAGCCAGACGATGACGCAGGCTCAACACCTCCTGCATTCGGTCCTATTTTGCTCTTGCCACTACCATCAGATCCACCACCAACACCATCATTACCAGCTGCCAACCCCCGCCCAATTCCACAGCCTCTTCCACCAGCCTTCCTCATTTTTGGTAGAAATGTAGACAAAATCCAACAAACTATATAGTAATGTAAAACAAGGTACAAGGTGTCTATAGGACAGGGGAGATTTTGAATTTCTGCAGACACTTGTGGACACTAGACACTTTTGGATTGTGTGAGGCCCACTGATATCTGAGCGCTATGTGACAGGCTCGATGGCACAGCTGTGACCAAAGTGACTAGAGGATAAGGGAGATTTTGAATCTCTGCACACACTTTTGGACACTGGACACCTTTGGATTGTGTGAGGCCCAATGAATATCTGAGCGCTATGTGACAGGCTCGATGGCACAGCTGTGACCAAAGTGACTAGAGGATAAGGGAGATTTTGAATCTCTGCACACACTTTTGGACACTGGACACTTTTGGATTGTGTGAGGCCCACTGATATCTGAGCGCTATGTCACAGGCTCGATGGCACAGCTGTGAACAAAGTGACTAGAGGATAAGGGAGATTTTGAATCTCTGCACACACTTTTGGACACTGGACACTTTTGGATTGTGTGAGGCCCAATGAATATCTGAGCGCTATGTGGCAGGCTCGATGGCACAGCTGTGACCAAAGTGACTAGAGGATAAGGGAGATTTTGAATTTCTGCAGACACTTTTGGACACTGGACACTTTTGGATTGTGTGAGACCCAATGAATATCTGAGCGCTATGTGACAGGCTCGATGGCACAGCTGTGACCAAAGTGACTAGAGGATAAGGGAGATTTTGAATCTCTGCACACACTTTTGGACACTGGACACTTTTGGATTGTGTGAGGCCCACTGATATCTGAGTGCTATGTCACAGGCTCGATGGCACAGCTGTGACCAAAGTGACTAGAGGATAAGGGAGATTTTGAATTTCTGCAGACACTTTTGGACACTGGACACTTTTGGATTGTGTGAGGCCCAATGAATATCTGAGCGCTATGTGACAGGCTCGATGGCACAGCTGTGACCAAAGTGACTAGAGGATAAGGGAGATTTTGAATCTCTGCACACACTTTTGGACACTGGACACTTTTGGATTGTGTGAGGCCCACTGATATCTGAGCACTATGTCACAGGCTCGATGGCACAGCTGTGACCAAAGTGACTAGAGGATAAGGGAGATTTTGAATCTCTGCACACACTTTTGGACACTGGACACTTTTGGATTGTGTGAGGCCCAATGAATATCTGAGCGCTATGTGACAGGCTCGATGGCACAGCTGTGACCAAAGTGACTAGAGGATAAGGGAGATTTTGAATCTCTGCACACACTTTTGGACACTGGACACTTTTGGATTGTGTGAGGCACAATGAATATCTGAGCGCTATGTGACAGGCTCGATGGCACAGCTGTGACCAAAGTGACTAGAGGATAAGGGAGATTTTGAATCTCTGCACACACTTTTGGACACTGGACACTTTTGGATTGTGTGAGGCCCACTGATATCTGAGCGCTATGTTACAGGCTCGATGGCACAGCTGTGACCAAAGTGACTAGAGGATAAGGGAGATTTTGAATCTCTTCACACACTTTTGGACACTGGACACTTTTGGATTGTGTGAGGCCCAATGAATATCTGAGCGCTATGTGACAGGCTCGATGGCACAGCTGTGACCAAAGTGACTAGAGGATAAGGGAGATTTTGAATTTCTGCAGACACTTTTGGACACTGGACACTTTTGGATTGTGTGAGGCCCAATGAATATCTGAGCGCTATGTGACAGGCTCGATGGCACAGCTGTGACCAAAGTGACTAGAGGATAAGGGAGATTTTGAATCTCTGCACACACTTTTGGACACTGGACACTTTTGGATTGTGTGAGGCCCAATGATATCTGAGCGCTATGTCACAGGCTCGATGGCACAGCTGTGACCAAAGTGACTAGAGGATAAGGGAGATTTTGAATCTCTGCACACACTTTTGGACACTGGACACTTTTGGATTGTGTGAGGCCCAATGAATATCTGAGCGCTATGTGACATGCTCGATGGCACAGCTGTGACCAAAGTGACTAGAGGATAAGGGAGATTTTGAATCTCTGCACACACTTTTGGACACTGGACACTTTTGGATTGTGTGAGGCCCAATGAATATCTGAGCGCTATGTGACAGGCTCGATGGCACAGCTGTGACCAAAGTGACTAGAGGATAAGGGAGATTTTGAATCTCTGCACACACTTTTGGACACTGGACACTTTTGGATTGTGTGAGGCCCACTGATATCTGAGCACTATGTCACAGGCTCGATGGCACAGCTGTGACCAAAGTGACTAGAGGATAAGGGAGATTTTGAATCTCTGCACACACTTTTGGACACTGGACACTTTTGGATTGTGTGAGGCCCACTGATATCTGAGCGCTATGTCACAGGCTCGATGGCACAGCTGTGACCAAAGTGACTAGAGGATAAGGGAGATTTTGAATCTCTGCACACACTTTTGGACACTGGACACTTTTGGATTGTGTGAGGCCCAATGAATATCTGAGCGCTATGTGACAGGCTCGATGGCACAGCTGTGACCAAAGTGACTAGAGGATAAGGGAGATTTTGAATTTCTGCAGACACTTTTGGACACTGGACACTTTTGGATTGTGTGGGGCCCAATGAATATCTGAGCGCTATGTGACAGGCTCGATGGCACAGCTGTGACCAAAGTGACTAGAGGATAAGGGAGATTTTGAATTTCTGCAGACACTTTTGGACACTGGACACTTTTGGATTGTGTGAGGCCCAATGAATATCTGAGCGCTATGTGACAGGCTCGATGGCACAGCTGTGACCAAAGTGACTAGAGGATAAGGGAGATTTTGAATCTCTGCACACACTTTTGGACACTGGACACTTTTGGATTGTGTGAGGCCCACTGATATCTGAGCGCTATGTCACAGGCTCGATGGCACAGCTGTGACCAAAGTGACTAGAGGATAAGGGAGATTTTGAATCTCTGCACACACTTTTGGACACTGGACACTTTTGGATTGTGTGAGGCCCAATGAATGTCTGAGCGCTATGTGACAGGCTCGATGGCACAGCTGTGACCAAAGTGACTAGAGGATAAGGGAGATTTTGAATCTCTGCACTCACTTTTGGACACTGGACACTTTTGGATTGTGTGAGGCCCAATGAAGATCTGAGCGCTATGTCACAGGCTCGATGGCACAGCTGTGACCAAAGTGACTAGAGGATAAGGGAGATTTTGAATCTCTGCACACACTTTTGGACACTGGACACTTTTGGATTGTGTGAGGCCCACTGATATCTGAGCGCTATGTCACAGGCTCGATGGCACAGCTGTGACAAAAGTGACTAGAGGATAAGGGAGATTGGATTGCTTTTAAAAAAGCAGTTTGCAGAGCAGTGGGTAAACAGCAATGCCAGCCTGTCAGGAAGCCTTAAAAGGTAGCCCAACAACCAACACCACTGATACACCACAATATAGCCTCCCCTTGCACTGCACACACAGTGACTGTTGTGTTGTGCAGGCCAAATTGCTAGCAGCAGAAGCAGTTTTCTTTTCTTCTCAGCAGGACAAAAAAAAAAATTGGGATTGCTTTTAAAAAAGCAGTTTGCGGAGCAGTGGGTAAACAGCAATGCAGGAATGTCAGGAAGCCTTAGAAGGCAGCCCAACAACCAACACCACTGATACACCACTATATAGCCTCCCCTTGCACTGCATACACAGTGACTGGTGTGTTGTGCAGGCCAAATAGCTAGCAGCAGAAGCAGTTTTTTTGTCTTCTTCCCTGCCTAACGCTCTCCCTACAGAATCAGCAACCTCTCCCTATACTGAGATCGGCAGAAGTAAGATGGCGGTCAGCGTGCACGCCCTTTTATACCCCCTGTGACGCCCACCAAAGCAAGCCAATCACTTGCATGCCCTTCTGAAAGATGGTGGTGACCCCTGCCTATGTCATCACGTTGCCCACAGTGTCCGTGGATCCTGACTGGCTGAAAAAGAGCGCAAAACAAACTTTTGAAACGCGACTTTGGCGCTTAAGTCGCCAACCTCGTGGCCGACCTCATCCTAGGGTCGGGTTTCGTTTCATGAAACTCGACTTTGCCAAAAGTCGGCAACTTTTGAATTTTTTCGACCCGTTTCGCTCAACTCTAATTGACACATTAGCCAATGATGGGACAGTAGTAGTCCCATCATCCGGCTAATGTGTTGAATGTAAAAAAAAACACAAACATACATACTACATACATACTACATACATACAACATACTACATACAACATACATACTACATACAATACATTCATACATTCATACAATACATACATATAGACATACAGTACATATAACATAGAGTACATGCTCACCATCACTTATCACTTTGATCCCCGAAGCCAGTGACATCTGTAAAAAATATTAAAATAACAAACAACCAATATACTCCCTGATCCGGAGAAATCCACGAGTGTCCCACGACGATCTCCCCTATAGAACAATGACATCTATAGGACCTTCAGTGACACACTGACAGGAGACAATGGCTCCTGCAGTGCATCACTGAGAGGTTACTAAAGTTCACTGGTCTCACTTTATGGCAAAAGCTGTGGGGGAACTTTCTCACACAGCAATGCCAAAAGTGAGACTAGGGACTATTTTTTTACAGTGGCGGAGGAATACAGTGCAGAAGGATACATTCCTCTTGTCATTGTATTCCTGGAGCCCCTAGAGAGCGGTCGCATCAGCTGATGCTGCTGTTCTCCATGGGAGATTGTCGTGGGACACTCGTGGATTTCTGCAGATCAGGGAGTATATTGTTTGTTTGCTATTTTAATATTTTTTACAGATGACACTGGCTTCGGGGATCAAAGTGACAAATGATGGTGAGTATGTACTCTATGTTATATGTACTGTATGTCTATATGTATGTATTGTATGAATGTATGTATGTAGTAAGCAGTATGTATGTAGTATGTATGTAGTTTGTATGTAGTATGTATGTATGTAGTATGCATGTACAGTTGTGGCCAAAAGTATTGACACCCCTGCAATTTTGTCAGTTAATACTCAGTTTCTTCCTGAAAATGATTGCAATCACAAATTCTTTGGTATTATTATCTTTATTTAATTTGTCTTAAATGAAAAAACACAAAAGAGAATGAAGCAAAAAGCAAAACATTTATCATTTCACACAAAACTCCAAAAATGGGCCAGACAAAAGTATTGGCACCCTCAGCCTAATACTTGGTTGCACAACCTTTAGCCAAAATAACTGCGACCAACCGCTTCCGGTAACCATCAATGAGTTTCTTACAATGCTCTGCTGGAATTTTAGAACCATTCTTCTTTGGCAAACTGCTCCAGGTCCCTGATATTAGAAGGGTGCCTTCTCCAAACTGCCATTTTTAGATCTCTCCACAGGATTCAGGTCTGGACTCATTGCTGACCACCTTAGAAGTCTCCAGTGCTTTCTCTCAAACCATTTTCTAGTGCTTTTTGAAATGTGTTTTGGGTCATTGTCCTACTGGAAGACCCATGACCTCTGAGGGAGACCCAGCTTTCTCACACTGGGCCCTACATTATGCTGCAAAATTTGTTGGTAGTCTTCAGACTTCATAATGCCATTCACACGGTCAAGCTGTCCAGTGCCAGAGCCAGCAAAGCAACCCCAAAACATCAGGGAACCTCCGCCATGTTTGACTGTAGGGACCATGTTTTTTTCTTTGAATGCCTCTTTTTTTCTCCTGTAAACTCTATGTTGATGCCTTTGCCCAAAAAGCTCTACTTTTGTCTCATCTGACCAGAGAACATTCTTCCAAAACGTTTTGGGCTTTTTCAGGTAAGTTTTGGCAAACTCCAGCCTGTCTTTTTTATGTCTCAGGGTAAGAAGTGGGATCTTCCTGGGTCTCCTACCATACAGTCCCTTTTCATTCAGATGCCTACGGATAGTATGGGTTGACACTGTTTTACCCTCGGACTGCAGGGCAGCTTGAACTTGTTTGGATGTTAGTCGAGGTTCTTTATCCAACATCCGCACAATCTTGCGTTGAAATCTCTTGTCAATTTTTCTTTTCCGTCCACATCTAGGGAGGTTAGCCACAGTGCCATGGACTTTAAACTTCTTGATGACACTGCGCACGGTAGACACAGGAACATTCAGGTCTTTGGAGATGGACTTGTAGCCTTGAGATTGCTCATGCTTCCTCACAATTTGGTTTCTCAAGTCCTCAGACAGTTCTTTGGTCTTCTTTCTTTTCTCCATGCTCAATGTGGTACACACAAGGACACAGGACAGAGGTTGAGTCAACTTTAATCCATGTCAACTGGCTGCAAGTGTGATTTAGTTATTGCCAACACCTGTTAGGTGCCACAGGTAAGTTACAGGTGCTGTTAATTACACAAATTAGAGAAGCATCACATGATTTTTCGAACAGTGCCAATACTAATGTCCACCCTCTTTTTTATGTTTGGTGTGGAATTATATCCAATTTGGCTTTAGGACAATTCTTTTTGTATTTTTTCATTTAAGACAAATTAAATGAAGACAATAATAACAAAGAATTTGTGTTTGCAATCATTTTCAGGAAGAAACTGAGTATTATCTGACAAAATTGCAGGGGTGTCAATACTTTTGGCCACAACTGTAGTATGTTGTATGTAGTATGCATGTAGTATGTATGTTGTATGTAGTATGTATGTATGTAGTATGTAAGTTTGTGGGGTTTTTTTACATTAAACACATTAGCCGGATTATGGGACTACTACTCTCCCAACATTGGCTGTGTCAATCACTGTCATTGTAGCAGGCATAGCCCGATGGGACTTGTAGTCACATCGGACGATGCCTGCACACACACACAACCCCCGACAGACACACAGCAGCCCGCACAGACCTCCGGTAGGCCCGCACCAGTCCCCTGCAGCCCACACAGACCCCAGGCAGGCCCATACAGACCCCCAGCAGGCCTGCACAGACCCCCGAGAAGCCCGTACAGACCCCACCCGCACACACAGACACGCACAGTCTCCACCCATGCACCGCTCACACTCTTCCCCCCTCCGGAACTGGATGTGCAAGGAAAGAAAGGGTTTATTTTCATTCCGAAATTTGTGTCCCATTGACTTGCATTGGTTTCTGGTATCGGAATCGGCGATACCGGATATTTTTGGGGTATCGGTCCGATCCAATCTGATCCGATATTTCCCGATATCGGAAGGTATCGCTCAACACTAGTCACAAACACTTAAAAGGGTGCATTTTGGTTAACTATTTGACTGCAAAATGCCCATATATTGTCCTTTCACTGGGGCCTTCATCTATTTGTATCCACCCCTGTCAGAGCTTGTCCAGCTCTGTGTAAACACTGAAAGAAAAGGTAGAGATGGCAATAAAACATCTCTGCCTTTTCTATTGGGAGTCAGACTGTGTCTGACAGATGGATTTTTGCTTACGCAGCTACATAATCTTGTCCTTAAATTTACTAATTAAATTTGATGCTGCAAATGTAATAGAAGTATTTCTCATAATAATAATCCACTGATCTTTCTACATACTAGCTTATGAATCACATGAAGAATAAAATCATTAACTCACTTTGTAAGACTCTGCATAGCTCAAGAAATAATAATGAATCATGAAAATCAGTAATAATACCAGTTATCCTTGTTGTGCTACTACTCAAATTCAAAAATAAAATCTAAACATTGCATCAAGGTGCCAAGAGGTCGGCATTATGGTAGCACTGGAATGAAGAAAACTCTACAAGAGCACGCACAAGAGTCTATTGACAACCATCAACATGTGTTATAACTCATTACTAGTCTTATTTAACTGTGGCTATGTGATTGCTTTATATGTACTCTATTGGATATGTAGTTTTTTGCAACCATGTGACAGCATCACGTACAGAAAAAATGAATTCACAGCTTTGAAGGTGGGATTACAATTTAAGAATTTTTAAAATCAGAATATTTGGCCAAAAATTGATAAAAGACATAGACTTTTATGTATAGCATGAAACACCACACAGAGACCTATATACAGCATGAGCCTCCACATAGACTCCTATATGCAGCATGAGCCCTACATAGTCTCCATATACAGCTTGAGCCCCATATAACCACCAATAAACAGCATGTCCCTCACATAGCCTCCCTATATACAGCATGAGCCCCCACATAACCTCACTATATACAGATTGAGCCTTATATACAGCATGTGCCCTACATAGCCTCTGATACACAGCATGTGCCCCACATAGCCCTACTATATCTACTATGTTCTGTATGAGCCCCCCTCATAGCCTCCAATATACAGTATAAGCCCCCACATAGCTTCCATACATACAGTGTGAGCCCCACATAGCCTCCATATATACCGTGTAAACTCCACATAGCTTCCTATATACATACAAATATCTCGTATGCATGAAAAAAACAACACATACTCAGTTTGCTCGTTTCCCCGGCACTCTACTCCTGTCTCCTAGAATCATAGAATGGTAGAGTTGGAAGGAACATCCTGGGTCATCTGGTCCAAGCCCCTGCTCAAAGCAGGATTCACTAAGTCATCCCAGACAAATCCTGTGCAGTCTCAGCAGCAGTGCAATGAAATTACACTATCGCATTTGCAGCCCCACACGCTGATTGGTGGAAGATGGAGCAGGTGGCCCTGTCCTTCACCAATGTATTCACTGTTGTCTGCATCTTGAGGATGCAGATAATGGTGACAGCGGGCAGTGGCAACTGATGGGCGGTGGGTGGGGGAGGGCATGGTGCAGCCTGTGGATCACTATTTGAGCCCTTTGGCTGTCTCGGTCCACGGGCCAGACGTTAACAGCCAGAGGGTCGCATGTAGCTCACGAGCTGCAGTTTGCCCAGGTCTGATCTAAACTATAGCTGCTTACTGTATATGGGGCCCCATACATGTGAATACACCTTACTATCTGATTTGTTTTTAGATTTTAAACACCTCCAGTTTCCAGTTCAACTGCTATTTGCAATGTCCTTTAACAATGCTCAGGGACAGTCCTTGAAAGTAGTGGGGATCGATTTGCAATCTCCATGCTTTTCTCATGGTCAACTTTACGTGGTCTGTTCAAGAGTTGGAACTGCCAAAAATCTGTTCATCTTTGCACCAAAAGGAAAAACCAAAAATGTTATTTATCAAAAGGCTCTTGAATGAGTTGAAAATAAAATACTATCAATACTTGGTTAATCGTTTAGTTAATTTGTGTTGCAAATCCGTAGTGTTGAATATATGATGAGAAATGTTTTTATGTGCAATATAATCATAATAATTTGTTATAACTAACCACAGTTGGTTACTATGCCCAGGCAATGCCGGGCTCTTCAACTAGTTAATTAATATTATAAAAAAGCAAGCAGCCACCACAGGTGAGACAAAGAATAGCAGAAAAGCATTCTCCACTAGTGAGAGTCACAGGTGAAAATGCTACACATGCATGTTTTGGGAATACTCTTTTAAGTTGGCTAAAAGACATATAGAAATTCTAAATAAAAAATGCAAAACACTTAAAAAAATATGTATTCCCGTATGCATTGCTGGCTACTTTGTAAGAGCTAAAAACTGTTAAAATCAATTTTTATTTATCAAATAATTAAACATTAAAGTGTCATGATCCCAGTGCAGGTTTTTGAGCTGCACACCGGGGGTTAATGTCTGGAGCTCTGTGCAGGTTTTGACCTGCACACTTGGGGTTAATGATTGTGGCCTCTTTCTGGTTCTGGGAGAGCTTCATAAACCCCTGGGTAGCTTCAATCCCTGCCAGTTATACTTTTGCCTTTGGCCGAGTGTACTGACCCCCGTGTGCCTGTTTGTTGCTATAGCTTGTTTATATGGTTCTGACCCGATTCTGTTTCCCGTTGTGAGTTTGCCTGTTGATTTTGTACTGCGTTATTATCTGTGTATGACTCATTGCCTGTGACTTGACTACTCTCTGCTCGCCCCTCTTGTACCTTGCAACTATCTGTGTATGACTCATTGCCTGTGACCTGACTACTCTCTGCTCGCCCCTCTGGTACCTTGCAGCTATCTCTGTGTGTGACTCATTGGCTACGTCCTGACTATTCTCACTGTCTATGCCCTTGGTAACTTTGTCTCGCAGTTACTCTGCTAGGAATTGTCTTGCAGCTCCTAGCTCTGTGGAGTTTAGGCCACGCCTCTAGCAGTCACGTGCTTCAGGTCCTGCGGCTCTGAAGTACACATCTACTCGGTTGCTGCCCGCTCCACAGGTAGCTTTGAGCACTGTTCGCTTTACTCAGGACACGCGCACTGGCTCAGTGAGCAAGTTCAGTGCGGTGTCTCTGACATTATAACTGGCCTACAATTTTTTTTTCCTCTCCTCACTTCTGCAGCATGGACCCAATGTGTGCTTTATCTGAGCAGGTGAAAAGCTTGACTCAGTCACTGCAGAAGCTTAGTTTGGAACACCAAGCTCTGGCCCAGAGGACTCAGTTCAGGGGGTACTTTCCGCAGGCTTCCAGCAGGTGGGGAATAGAGATGTCATTTTAGTCCCACCTGAATCCCCGGTTAAATTGCCAGATATATTTTCTGGTAACAAGGATGATTTCAGGGCATTTAAGGAGGGCTGTAAGCTTTTTTTTTCTTTGAGACCCCGCTCCTCTGGGGATGAGAAACAGAGGGTGGGGGTGGTGATGTCCCTGCTTAGGGGGTCCCCACAAGCCTGGGCATTCTCACTTTCCTCTTCTGCCCCTGAGAGAATGTCTGTGGATGCATTTTTTGAAGCCTTAGGGCTTATTTATGATGAGCCTGATAGAGTGCGGTTGGCTGAGGACAAAGTAATGAGTGTCTGTCAGGGGGAGCACTCGGCCGAATGGTTCTGTACTGAATTCAGACGTTGGGCAGCGGAGATTTCCTGGAGTGATGCCGCCCTTCGGGGGCTGTTCCACAGAGGCCTGTGTGAACATCTGAAGGATGCTTTGGCACTCCATCCTCCGCCTGACTCCCTGGAGGATGCCATGGTCCAAGCGGTTCGCATGGATCGCAGGCTGCGGGCTAGAGGCATTATGCAACGGGAATCATCCTTATTCTTCAGTGGAGATGAGACCCAGACTCTTCCTATGGCTATGGAGGTGAGCGCTGTCACCTGTGAGGGAAAGGAAAGAAGACGCCGCCGGGAAATGCAGTTGTGCTTCTATTGTGGGAAATCTGGACATTGGAAGAAGGACTGCCCCTCCTGTCCGTCATCCTCCAAGATGGCGGGAAACGACTAGGTCTGGGTAGTAATCGAGGAGGCTACCCAGACCTTCAGGTACAATTTTCCTCATGTGCAAAAATGGTGCTGCAGGTGGAACTGGAACTTGGTTATGGTCCTGTTCAGACTACTGCTTTTATTGACTGCGGTTCAGCTGTGAACCTGATTGATACCAAGGTTATGACTCTTAATAAGATAGGGACAGTCAGGCTTCATGATCCTGTTAAACTTGTGGCAATTGACTCATCTCCTCTTACCCAAGATGGTATCTGTTGCAGGTCTGAACTTTTTTCTCTAAAAGTGGGTCCCACTCATGTGGAGAAACTAAGTTGTCTGGTGCTAGATAACTTGCCTGCAGGACTGGTACTGGGGATGCCTTGGCTTCAACGCCATAATCCTACCATTGATTGGGTTACAGGGGAAATCACTCAATGGGGATGCAATAATAAATGTGGTAACCGGGGACATCTTGTTAATGCTGTTAAATCCGTGTCTGTGTCGTCTGTCGATCTGGAAGGTATTCCGGAGTACCTGAAAGATTTCGAAGACGTTTTTTCCGAAAGTGAGGCTGAGGCGCTGCCACCACATAGACCCTATGATTGTGCCATTGATTTAGTACCCGGAGCCAAGTTACCTAAGGCTCGATTGTTCAATTTGTCTGGGCCTGAGCGCCAAGCCATGAAGGAGTACATAGCTGAGAGTCTCCGCAAAGGGCATATCAGGCCTTCTGTGTCACCTGTGGCAGCAGGGTTCTTCTTTGTGAAGAAAAAAGATGGTGGTTTGCGGCCGTGCCTCGACTTTTGGGAACTGAACAAGATAATGGTTAGGAACTCTTACCCGCTTCCCCTCATCCCAGACTTATGTAACCAGTTAGCTGGGGCCCAATGGTTTTCCAAGTTAGATCTGCGGGGGGCCTACAATCTGATAAGTGTTCGGGAAGGGGACGAGTGGAAAACGGCATTCCTCACATCAGAAGGACTCTTTGAGAACCTGGTAATGCCATTTGGGTTAACTAATGCACCCGCTATTTTCCAAAATTTCATCAATGTTGTGTTTTCTGATCTGATAGGCCGTTTTGTTATTATTTATTTGGATGATATTTTGGTGTATTCCCCGGACAGTCAATCTCACTTGCAACATCTAAAGACAGTTCTCCAGAGACTCAGGGAAAACCAATTGTTCGCCAAATTGGAAAAATGTTCGTTTTTTGTACAGGAGCTGTCTTTTTTGGGGTTGATTGTGTCCTGTGAGGGGTTTCGTATGGATCCTAAGAAGGTGCTGGCGATCGCTGACTGGGTTCAGCCTCGAGATCTCAAGGGGCTCCAGCGCTTCTTAGGATTTGCGAACTATTACCGGAGATTCATTAAAGGTTTCTCACAAGTGGTGAAACCACTCACGGATCTTACCCAGAAGGGAGCTGATGTAAAAAATTGGTCTGTACTCGCTAAGGAATCCTTCTTAGCGATTAAGAAATGTTTTATGTCTGCCCCGGTGTTGGTGCAACCTGACCCATCCAAACCATTCATTGTGGAGGTGGATGCTTCTGAAGTGGGGGTGTGGGCTGTGCTGTCCCAGGGTCCGGTCACCATTACCAATCTCAAACCCTGTACCTTCTTCTCCAAGAAGTTCTCTTCAGCTGAGAAAAACTATGGTGTAGGCAATAGAGAACTTCTTGCGGTCAAGCTGGCGTTTGAGGAATGGAGGCACTTTTTGGAAGGGGCGGCTCACCCTATCACGGTTGTCACGGATCACAAAAATTTGGCATACCTTGAATCTGCTAAGAGGCTTACTCCTAGACAGGCCCGTTGGTCACTTTTTTTTTCACGATTTCAGTTCTCAATTACTTTTCGACCGGGGTCCAAAAATGTTAAAGCGGATGCCCTGTCCAGAAGTTTTGATCCAGTGTCTCCCCCTGAGCCGCCGTCCTCCATTCTTCCCCCAGGGGTGGTAGTGGCGGGGGTCTCAACTGAGTTGGAACAAGAAATCCTAAGGGCTCAAGCCCTAGCTCCGGCAACCAGGCCAAGCGATAAACTGTTTGTTCCAGGTTCATTGCGGCCTAGACTTCTGCAGGAGTTTCATGATTCTAGGCTGAGTGCTCATCCAGGTATCACGGCCACTAGAGAGGCAGTAGCCAGGGGTTTTTGGTGGCCTTCATTAAGGTCCGATGTCAAGGAATTTGTTTCTGCTTGTGACATATGTGCCCGTTCCAAAAGCTCACATAACCGACCGGCTGGGGAACTCATACCTTTACCGGTTCCTGATAGGCCATGGACTCATCTTTCCATGGATTTTATTACCGGCCTTCCACCTTCCAGGGGCAATACCGTGATCTGGGTGGTGGTGGATAGGTTTTCTAAACAGGCCCATTTCATTCCCTTGGCAGCATTACCTTCAGCAGAAACATTGTCAAGATTGTTTGTGCAGCATGTGGTCCGATTGCATGGGGTACCCCTGAATGTTGTGAATGACAGAGGTGTGCAGTTTGTGGCCAAATTTTGGAGGGCGTTCTGTATGAAATTGGGCATCTTACTCTCCTTCTCGTCGGCATATCACCCGGAGAGTAATGGTCAGACAGAACGCACCAATCAATCCCTGGAACAAATTCTCAGGTGTCTGACCTCCGCCAGACAGGAGGATTGGTGTGATGCGTTACCGTTGGCTGAATTCGCTTTTAACAACCGGGTGAGTCAGTCCACCAACATGTCCCCATTCCTGATTAACTATGGCTTTAATCCGCATTTTGGGGAGTTTTCTCGGGTGGATTCCGGTTGTCCAGGAGCAGAGGGGTCCGTTCAACGGTTAAAAAACCTCTGGGCTGAAGACTGGCGTAATATCTCTCGAGCCCAGGGGAGATACAAATGTTTTGTGGACAAAAAGAGAGCCTCGGGAGACATGTTTCAGGTGGGAGAGAAGGTTTGGCTCTCCACGCATAACATCAACTTAAAGGTACCATCAGTTAAGTTGGGACCAAAGTTCATTGGTCCGTACGAGATTATGGAGATAGTCAACCCTGTGGCATATAGATTGCGTCTCCCCGCCTCCTTAAAAATATCTAATGTGTTCCATAAGTCTCTGTTGAAACCAGCAGGATCTGTCAAAGAGAACTCTGAGACTGTTGTTCCTCCAGTGCTGGTGGAGGGTCAATTGGAGTATGAGGTCGGACATATTGTGGACTCTCGGCGGGTGCGCCGCTCTTTGCAGTACCTGGTCCACTGGAAGGGATATGGACCAGAAGAGCGCTCATGGGTCCCTGCTCGCTCGGTACATGCAGATCGCCTGGTTCAGGCGTTCCATGCCAAGTACCCGGGGAAGCCTGGGGGTCCAGAGGCCCCCCGTTGAGAGGGGGGTACTGTCATGATCCCAGTGCAGGTTTTTGAGCTGCACACCGGGGGTTAATGTCTGGAGCTCTGTGCAGGTTTTGACCTGCACACTTGGGGTTAATGATTGTGGCCTCTTTCTGGTTCTGGGAGAGCTTCATAAACCCCTGGGTAGCTTCAATCCCTGCCAGTTATACTTTTGCCTTTGGCCGAGTGTACTGACCCCCGTGTGCCTGTTTGTTGCTATAGCTTGTTTATATGGTTCTGACCCGATTCAGTTTCCCGTTGTGAGTTTGCCTGTTGATTTTGTACTGCGTTATTATCTGTGTATGACTCATTGCCTGTGACTTGACTACTCTCTGCTCGCCCCTCTTGTACCTTGCAACTATCTGTGTATGACTCATTGCCTGTGACCTGACTACTCTCTGCTCGCCCCTCTGGTACCTTGCAGCTATCTCTGTGTGTGACTCATTGGCTACGTCCTGACTATTCTCCCTGTCTATGGCCCTTGTTAACTTTGTCTCGCAGTTACTCTGCTAGGAATTGTCTTGCAGCTCCTAGCTCTGTGGAGTTTAGGCCACGCCTCTAGCAGTCACGTGCTTCAGGTCCTGCGGCTCTGAAGTACACATCTACTCGGTTGCTGCCCGCTCCACAGGTAGCTTTGAGCACTGTTCGCTTTACTCAGGACACGCGCACTGGCTCAGTGAGCAAGTTCAGTGCGGTGTCTCTGACATAAAGTTCATAATTCCAGCCTATGCATTAGAGAGATAGATAGATAGGCATTTAATAAAAAGTAAATTGTTGTTTGCGATCATTTTAAAGGGCAAGTCCAGTAAGACAATACAAATAAGTACTGTCTCTTCAGATAACTTTTTAACCAAACACAGAAAATGTATTTTGGGTATTTAAAATTAAATTACTTGGCAGATGAAACAAAAAACAAAGACTGGCACTTAGACTCTCAGATGGCATTTCATATTCTCATAATGCTGATAGAAAACTGTAATTTAACTCATTAGAATGTCAGAAAAACACGCTTGAAGGACTGAATAGTGCACAGTCTTTGCTGCAATTAAATGTCAGAGGATTGTTATTAATGGTAATAATATTGCTGAGCAGTACATGTTCTGCTTATACTATGGAAATTTCAGTTTAATTATCAAAAGTGCATAAGGAGTCAATAGAGTTCTGCTGGTTTACGTTTTTGATTCTTTTATATGTTTTCTACTCTCTATACTCAGACCTGCCACTTTGATAGAGCAATACATTTGGGTCCAATTATCCTTTAATTATTTTTATTATGTTGTGGGTCAGGAATTTAAACAAGATTACGAATCACATGCAGTTTTTTGACAATCAAAAAAGAGAAAATTGGTCTTCATTAGAAGATATACAGTAGTATTTGTTCTTACTTTCTATGGTAATACATTGCACCTACGAGCACAGATGAGCAAATTTGAAATAAAAAAAGGTGTATTTGATGTCATCATCTTTTAAATGAAGGTTCTATTAAATACTCTGTAGACATCTTTGATATCTTCTTGGCTGACGCAAAGCAAAAAGTTCCTGTTTGTCTTCTTTAGAGTGCTTATTTTAAAAACGAAGAAGTCGTTTATATAAAAATTTCACTGAGTTGTGTAGAATGAAGATTACCACAATGTTTTCTCTTTTCTATGTCGGATGACACTAGACAACCCTAGTCCATGTGTCTTAAAATGCCAGAAGGATGTTATAAGAAACAGTTTACAGCTCTGGAAATTCTTTATTTTTCGGAATAAGGAGCTACTCCCATTAGGAGAATCTCTCCACTTTGGCACCACAACTAATGCTCCAAATGGGGGGCTCTCATCTAGAATATCCTTTACTTTAACTCCTTAATCCCATGTAACATACTATCCCGTCCATGTGCCCTGGGACTTAATTCTCAGGGACGGGATAGTACGTCACAGCGATCAGCGGCGCCCACGTGGTGAGAGCCGCTGATCGCGGCCGGGTGTCAACTGATTATCACAGCTGACACCCGGCATAATGTGTCAGGGGCAGTCACGGACCGCCCCGACACGTTAATCCCTTGCACACCGCGATCAAACATGATCGCGGTGTACCGGAGGTTAAAGGGAAGCATCGGCAGGGAGGGGGCTCCCTCCGTGCTTCCCTGATCCCCCCACAGCAGCGCAATGTGCAGCGCTGCTGCGGGGGTCTCTTTCCTTACAGGTCCTCGGATCCAAGATGGCAACGGGGACCTTCGGGGGAATGTAGGGAGCTGACTTCCTCAGTGCCTGCAAAGCGCAGGCATGAGGAAGTTTGCGTCTATGCCTGTGACAGATTGCTGATCTGTCACAGTGATCTGTGATGTGACAGATCAGCGATCTGTCACAGGACAATGATGTCACCCCTGGGACAACCTAATAAAGTTAAAAAAAAGAGTAAAAATAATTTTAAAAACATCGCTAAATAAATTAGAAAAGAAAAATATTCCCCAATAAATTCATTTTTTGGAAATAAAAAAAGAAAAAAACAATAAAAGTATACATATTTGGTATCGCCGCATCCGTAACGACCTGCCCTATAAAACTTCCCATTAGTTAACCCCTTTAGCGAACTCCTTAAAAAATAAAAATAAAAAAGGAAGCAAAAAATAATGATTTATTATCATACCGCAGAACAAAAAGTGCAATAACGCGCGATCAAAAAGACGCATATAAATATCCATGGTACCACTGAAAACATCATCTTGTCCTGCAAAAAATGAGCCACAATACAGTATCATCAGCAAAAAGATAAAAAAGTTATAGCTCACAGAATAAAGCGATACAAAAATAATTATTTTTTATATAAAATAGTTTTCATTGCATAAAACCGCCAAAACATAAAAAAGGACATAAATGAGGTATCGCTGTAACCATACTGACCCAAAGAATAAAAGCGCTTTATCAATTTTACCACACGCGGAACAGTGTAAACACACCCCCAAAAGAAATTCATGAAACGCTGGTTTTTGTTCACTCTGCATCCCAAAAATCAGAATAAAAAGCGATCAAAAAATGACACATGCCCGAAAATGGTACCAATAAAAACGTCAACTCATCCCGCAAAAAATAAGATCTCACATGACTCGGTGGGTCAAAATATGGAAAAATTATAGCTCTCAATATGTGGTGATGCAAACACTATTTTTACAATAAAAAGCGTCTTTTAGCCTATGACAGCTGCCAAACATAAAAACCTGCTATAAATAGTAAATCAAACCCCCCGTTATCACCCCCTTTGCTAAGGAAAAATAATAAAATTAAAAGAAAATGTATTTACTTCCATTTTCCCATTAGGGTTAGGGCTAGAGTTAGGGCTAGGGCTAGGGTTAGGGCTAGGGTTAGGGCTGAGATTAGGGTTAGGGGTGTGTTGGGGTTAGGGTTGGAGTTAGAATTGGGGGTTTCCACTGTTTGGGCACATCAGGTGCTCTCCAAATGCAACATGGCGTCGGATCTCAATTCCAGCCAATTCTGCGCTGAAAAAGTCAAATGGTGCTCCTTCCCTTCCAAGCTCTTTCATGCGCCCAAACAGTGTTTTACCCCCACATATATGGTATCAGCCTACTCAGGACAAATTGCAAAACAACTTTTGGGGTCCAATTTCTCCTGTTACCCTTAGGAAAATAAAAAATTGGGGGCAAAAATATCATTTTTGTGGAAAAAAATGATTTTTTTATTTTCACGCCTGGGCGTTATAAACTTCTGTGAATCACTTGGGGGGTTCAAAGTGCTCACTACACATCTAGATAAGTTCCGTGGGGGTCTAGTTTCCAAAATGGGGTCACTTGTGGGGAGTTTTAATGGTTTAGGTACATCAGGGGCTCTCCAAACGCACATGACACCCGCAGACCATTCCATCAAAGTCTACATTCCAAAACGTCACTACTTCCCTTCCGAGCCCCGACGTGTGCCCATACAGTAGTTTTCTCCCACATATGGGGTATCAGCGTACTCAGGACAAATTGGACAACAACTTTTGTGGTCCAATTTCTCCTGGTACCCTTGGGAAAATAAAAAAAATTGTGACTAATTGATCATGTTTGTGGAAAAAATACGATTTTTTTATTTTCATGCCCGGGCATTGTAAAATTCTGTGAAGCACTGAGGTTTCAAAGTTCTCACCACACATCTAGATAAGTTCCTTGGGGGGTCTATTTTCCAAAATGGTGTCATTTGTGGGGGGTTTCCACTGTTTTGGTACATCAGGGGCTTTCCAAACACGACAAGGTGTCCGATCTCAATTCCAGCCAAAAATGTCAAATGGCGCTGCTTCCCTTCCGAGCACTGCCATGCACCCAAATTGTGGTTTACCCCCACATGTGGGGTATCAGCGTACTCAGGACAAATTGCACAATAACTTTTAGGGTCCTGTTACCCTTGGAAAATTAAGAATTGAGGGTGAAAAAATCATTTTTGTGGAAAAAATATGATTTTTTAATTGTACGGCTGTATGTTATAAACTTCTGTGAAGCCCTTGGGGGTTCAAAGTTCTCACCACACATCTAGATAAGTTCCTTGGCAGGTCTAGTTTCCAAAATGGTGTCATTTGTGGGGGGTTTCCACTGTTCTGGTACATCAGGGGTTTTCCAATCGCAACATGGTGTCCGATCTCAATTCCAGCCAAAAACGTCAAATGGCATTGCTTCCCTTCCGAGCTCTACCATGCACCCAAATAGTGGTTTACACCCACATGTGGGGTACCAGCGTACTCAGGACAAATTGCACAATAAATTTTAGGGTCCTGTTACCCTTGGGAAAATAAAAATTGGGGGTGAAAAGATCATTTTTGTGGAAAAAAATATGATTTTTCAATTGTACCGCTGTACGTTATAAACTTCTGTGAAGCCCTTGTGGGTTCAAAGTTCTCACCACATATCTAGATAAGTTCTTTTGGTGGTCTAGTTTCCAAAATGGGGTCACTTGTGGGGGTTTCCACTGTTTAGGTACATCAGGGGCTCTCCAAACGCGACATGGCGTCCGATCTGAATTCCAGCCAATTTTGCATTGAAAAAGTCAAGCGGCGCTCCTTCCCTTCTGAGCTCTGCCATGCGCCGAGACAGTGGTTCCCCCCACATATCAGGTATCAGCATACTCAGGACAAATTGCACAATAACTTTTGCAGTCCAATTTCTCCTGTTACCCTTGGTAAAATAAAAAAATTGATCCTGAAGTATTTTTTTGTGAAAAAAAGTTAAATGTTCATTTTTTTTAAAATGTTCAAAACATTCCTCTGACGCACCTAAAGGGTTAATAAACTTCTTGAATGTGGTTCTTAGCACCTTAAGGGGTGTAGTTTTTAGAATGGTGTCACTTTTGGGTATTTTCTATCATAGACCCCGCAAAGTGGCTTCAAATGTGATGTGGTCCGTAAAAATAAAAAGGTGTTGCAAAAATGAGAAATCGCTGGTCAATTTTTAACCCTTATAACTTCCTAACAAACAAAAAATTTGGTTCCAAAATTGTGCTGATGTAAAGTAAACATGTGGGAAATGTTACTTATCAAGTTTTTTTGTGTGCTGTATCTCTGTGATTTAAGGGCATAAAAATTCAAATTTGGAAAATTGCGAAATTTTCAAAATTTTTGCGAAATTTCTGTTTTTTTCACAAATAAACGCAAGTTATTTGAATGAAATTTTACCACTATCATGAAGTACAATATGTCACAAGAAAACAATGTCAGAATCACCAGGATCCATGGAAGCATTTCAGAGTTATTACCTCATAAAAGGACAGTGGTCAGAATTGTAAAAATTGGCCCGGTCATGAACGTGCAAACCACCCTTGTGGCTTAAGGGGTTAGTAAGATGAATGGGATTGTCTAACAAGGATAACTCCTGTTTATCTAACCCATAAAGGGTGTGACGAACATCAGCTTACGCTGAGTCATTTTCCTTTTTAGAGTGGACCCTCTGGGCCGTGGCACCCACCTAGGGCGAGCTGACCTAGTGAGAACCCACCCCCTGTACAGGGAGTGTCAGGGGCAAGACCAAGGGAGTGAGTCACCACGGCAGCTGGACCAGACGGCCAGCTCAAGGAGACACTATTGAGTGTCTAACAACAGGACGGACAGGATATCAAACATCAAGCGAAGTCACACAGTTTCTTCCTCAAACGTGGATTCACACTTTATTCAGGTGCAAGGCATAACAGGGAATCAGATGCAGGGCACAAACAGTGAAACACAGCAGGATGTGTGCAAGGGCACGCCAAATGTTCCAGGCATAACACGTGCATGAAAACACACAGTCATATGTAAAAGTTTGGGCACCACCATTAATGTTAACCTTTTTTCTTTATAACAATTTTGTTTTTTGCAACAGATATTTCAGTTTTATATATCTAATAACTGATGGACTCAGTTATATTTCTGGATTCAAATGAGGTTTATTGTACTAACAGAAAATGTGCAATCTGCATTTAAACAAAATTTGACCGGTGCAAAAGTATGGGCACCCTTATCATTTTCTTGATTTGAACACTCCTAACTACTTTTTACTGACTTCCTGAAGCACTAAATTGGTTTTGTAACCTCATTGAGCTTTGAACTTCATAGCCAGGTGTATCAAATCATGAGAAAAGGTATTTAAAGTGGCCACTTGCAAGTAGTTCTCCTATTTGATTCTCCCATGAAGAGTGGCATCATGGGCTCCTCAAAACAACGCTCAAATGATCTGAAAACAAAGATTATTCAACATAGCTTTTCAGGGGAAGGATACAAAAAGTTGTCTCAGAGATTTAACCTGTCAGTTTCCACTGTGAGGAACATAGTAAGGAAATGGAAGAACACAGGTACAGTTCTTGTTAAGCCCAGAAGTGGCAGGCCAAGAAAAATATCAGAAAGGCAGAGAAGAAGAATGGTGAGAACAGTCAAGGACAATCCACAGACCACCTCCAAAGACCTGCAGCATCATATTGCTGCAGATGGTGTCACTGTGCATCGGTCATCAATACAGCGCATGCATAACGCCTTTTTGTATGACCAAACAACTCAATCTTTGTTTCATCAGTCCACAGGACCTTCTTCCAAAATGTAACTGGCTTGTCCAAATGTGCTTTTGCATACCTCAGGCGACTCTGTTTGTGGTGTGCTTGCAGAAACTGCTTCTTTCGCATCACTCTCCCATACAGCTTCTCCTTGTGCAAAGTGCGCTCTATTGTTGACCGATGCACAGTGACACCATCTGCAGCAAGATGATGCTGCAGGTCTTTGGAGGTGGTATGTGGATTGTCCTTGACTGTTCTCACCATTCTTCTTCTCTGCCTTTCTGATATTTTTCTTGGCCTGCCACTTCTGGGCTTAACAAGAACTGTACCTGTGTTCTTCCATTTCCTTACTATGTTCCTCACAGTGGAAACTGACAGGTTAAATCTTTGAGACAACTTTTTGTATCCTTTCCCTGAAAAGCTATGTTGAATAATCTTTGTTTTCAGATCATTTGAGAGTTGTTTTGAGGAGCCCATGATGCCACTCTTCATAGGAGAATCAAATAGGAGAACTACTTGCAAGTGGCCACCTTAAATACCTTTTCTCATGATTTGATACACCTGGCTATGAAGATCAAAGCTCAATGAGGTTACAAAACCAATTTAGTGCTTCAGGAAGTCAGTAAAAAGTAGTTAGGAGTGTTCAAATCAAGAAAATGATAAGGGTGCCAATACTTTTGCACCGGTGAAATTTTGTTTAAATGCAGATTGCACATTTTCTGTTAGTACAATAAACCTCATTTGAATCCAGAAATATAACTGAGTCCATCAGTTATTAGATATATGAAACTGAAATACCTGTTGCAAAAACCAAAATTGTTATAAAGAAAAAAGGTTAACATTAATAGGGGTGCCCAAACTTTTACATATGACTGTACCAGGGTCCAGGACAGGATACGTGATAGGCATCACACAAGAGTTCCTAGAAGGGATGCATGCTAGGACATGCCAGGATCCAAGACGGGGTGCGATGGCATTGGACTCTGGACTACTGGCAACGACCGACAGGGTCCAGGCATCAGGCTGCGGACATCAGCTCCGGACATCAGGCCGCAGTCATCTGGTTCCGGACCTCTGGCAACGGTCGGCAGGTTTCGGGAATCCGGCAGGCAAGCCAAGGTTCAAGGCAAGGTGCCTGCTTGGAGCCATGCCAGGGTTCAAGGCAGGGTGCGTGCTTGGAGACACACCAGGGTTCAAGGCAGGGTGCGTGCTTGGAGACACGCCAGGGTTTAAGGCAGGGTGCGTGCTTGGAGACACGCCAAAGTACAAGGTAAGACAGAGTGCGTGTGTAGAGACACGCCAAGGCACAAGATACTAGATAGAGTCCTGCGCGTGCAAAGGGGCACACCAGGGTCAGGCGAGGCAGAGTCCTGCGCGTGCAGAGAGGAATGTCAGGGTCAGGGTTCCAGGACAGGGTTTGGGCCTGTGCGTGCAAGAGGGCACAACAGGGGACATAGCAAAGCCTGCGCGTACTTTTACTGAAGCACGGGGAGGTATGCCATGGGCAGGTGAGGGCCTGTGCGTGCTTTAGAGAGCATGTAGAGCACAGTGCAGAAACAGCGTGAGGTGCAAGGGAGCACAGAGAGCACGGCTGGGGCACTGGCTAGCTGATCGGGCTGCGGCACTGACAGATGGGCAAGACTCCAGCGAACCCGACTGAGGCATGGCAGGCGACGCAACTGTCACTGACCGACAAGCACAGCTGAGGCACCACAAGCAGGTGGGCACGGCTAGTACGGGCACGGCTTAGGCACAAACAGGAGGCTAGGAAGGCCAGGTGCATGCAAAGGGCACACGAAGAAACAGAGCAAGGGAAGACAAGACGAGAAACAAGACAGAGCTTAGGCAGTGTACGGAACCAGGGACGGAAGCATAGGCAGAAACACGGAATCAGGTCAGAGCATGAACAGAGCTAGAAGCGGAGCGTAGGCCGAAGCCCAGAGCCGGGCCAAGGGAGAACCTTGGGACTAGCCTAGAAACGTGCAAGAGAGCACAATAGGAAAGAGTCTAGCAGCGGAGCGTAGACCGAAGCCCAGAGCCGGGCCAAGGGAGAGCCTTGGGACTAGACATGGAAGAGAGCACAAAAGAAAAGAAAGGAGGAATGGTGCGTGTGCCAGGGAGCACTACAGAGCACCATAGGAGAGAGCGAGGCAGAGCAAGCAAAGACTAAGACCATAGGGAGGAACAAGGCAGAGCAAGGCAAGGTACGAAACAAGGTATAGCGAAAACAGGCAAGGCAGAGAATAACAGAAGGACTACAAGTCCAAGCAGGACAAGGACGAACATGGCACAACGGACAAACATAAGACAAGGCACGGGACAAGAGATAGAGTACGAGCATGGAGCGTGTGCAGAGATGCACGACAGAGCAGAGTGCAAGGGCACAGAATAGAGGGAGCAACCCTACAGACCAAACAGCTATGCAGAGAAGCAACACAATACTCAGGCCCTGAGCATAGGAAGGGGCGGTCTAATATAGGGCATAGCACCTCCTTTTCCGGGTCAGGACCAGGGGAGAACTTCCTAGTTCAGATGCTCCTGGATCACAGAGCGCAGTCACATGATCCGGGTTTCAGACATGACAAGATGATCACAGAACCAGACAGTGCAGGATCCTAGGAAGGACATATGATCAGGGATTCTAGACATGACGAGATGATTGCAGAACCAGACAGTGCAGGATCTTAGGAAAGTCACATGATCAAGGCTTCTAGACATGACAAGAAGATCACAGAAGGCAAAGCATAAATGCAGGCATCTTGCAGCTCAGCAGACATGAGATGAGTGTGCACACTGCTCTAGGGAACAAGCAGGATAGCAGACATGAGATGCGCGTGCACACCGCTCCAGGGTCATGAGGCAAAACAGACATGGTGGACATAACAGACATGGCGAGCATGACAAAGGGCAGTGTGAATTGTAGTGTGTTGAATTTAAGTTGCAACAATGATGCAACAGATTAAATGTCACTTTGACTATATTATACAGTAGGTACGGAAAGTATTCAAACCCCATTAAATATTTCATTTTTTCTTACTAATGTACATTCTGCACCCCATCTTGACTGAAAAAAAAACAGAAATGTAGAATTTTTTTCAAATTTATTAAAAAAGAAAAACTGAAATATCACATGGTCATAAGTATTCAGACCCTTTGCTCAGTATTGAGTAGAAGTACCCTTTTGAGCTAATGCAGCCATGAGTATTCTTGAGATTTGGGGATCCTTAGCCATTCTTCCTTGCAGATCCTCTCCAGTTCTGTCAGGTTGGATGGAAAACGTTGGTGGACAGCCATTTTCAGGTCTCTCCAGAGATGCTCAATTGGGTTTAGGTCAGGGCTCTGGCTGGGCCAGACAAGAATGGTCACAGTGTTGTTCTGAAGCCACTCCTTTGTTATTTTAGCTGTTTGCTTAGGGTCGTTGTCTTGTTGGAAGGTGAGCCTTCTGCCAAGTCTGAGATCCAGAGCACTCAGATCTCTATACTTGGCCGTTTCCTCCAATTGCAATTAGTTGTCCTGTCTCTGCAACGGAAAAACACCTCCATAGCATGATGCTGCCACCACCATGTTTCTCTGCTGGGATTGTATTGGGCAGGTGATGAGCAGTGCCTGGTTTTCTAAACGCCGCTTAGAATTAGCACCAAAAAGTTCTATCTTCGTCTCATCAGACCAGAGAATCTTATTTCTCATAGTCTAGGAGTACTTCATGTGTTTTTTTAGCAAACTCTATGCAGGATTTCATATGTCTAGCAGTGAGGAGAGGCTTCTGTGCACCCAATCTGAGTGAAAAAATCGCAGTGTGTTTTAGTATGTTCCAATTTATATACACATTTATACAATTTATGGGTGTAAATATTAGGTAGCTCTGGTATCTGTCTGCAATGCAGACGAACATGTGAGGCCATACTTGGAGCTAGTATAATCCACAATTTGCGGATGTGAGTCATACAATAAATTCAGCGGTCACGTGAACTTAGTCAAAGAGAAATAAAATGCCCTCTGAAGGTGTTAAGTAAAGTATAATTATAATTGGATTGAAAGAATACATTGGAATGCATTCTGACATTCATATATATCATGTATTCAGATAATTTATGGATAAGGTCAACTTTTTTTATTACTTTGCAGTAGAGATGAGAAAATCTTATGAAATTTAAATTTGCCGACTGCACAGAAATTTCTCCCAAAATTTGATTTGTTGCAAATAGAGTGAATTGCAATGCTGAAAAGCTTGTAAATGCTTATAAAATACATGTGGAGGGAGAGGAGAGAAAGCGACAGATCCTTCGCTGACCCATAAGAGCTTACACTTTACAAGATAAGATAATCTGTAAGATGTCATAGCTGCAGGGCATTATGGGGAAGTCCACGCAGCAATGAAAAATTATGTTTGTCTCTTCACTGCTGCTTCGACACTGTGGGAAATGATGCCAGGAATCCATACTCAAAATGTTTGAATGTTCTTGAAACTGCAAATTTTAGGAAAATTGTCTCAAACTCTATCCTCTGTGAATCAATCTGCTCATCTCTACTTTGAAAGTCATTTATTAAAGGGATTTTATGCTTTTAATTTTCAAAATTTATTGGCCTGCACTGGGTAAAAATAATTTTAAAAAATTACTTACCTTCTGCAAGTTCAGCAATGTCTCTCTGATACTGCTCCCGGTCTTTGTTGACAGGCTGGAGTGGTGATGTCACAACTGCATTGCATATGGCCACTGATTTTAATAATAACTATGCCTAACATTAATATTGATGTGAACAGTATGAGCTGCTGAGCTTATTGATTGGTTGCAGAAGTCACATGCTCAAAAGCTTTGAAATCAAAGCTACAGCTTGTTTAAAGGGGATATCCAGGACTGTAAAAAAATGTGCCTACCTACATGCCTGTTATACCAATCTCCATTCCTTGCCAGCGGAGAATGGTTACAGACCACTCCTGCCAGCATTTCAGCTGCCTCTGCTGATGTCACGTCGACAGAGGAACTTTTCTTCCAAACTGCTCTCTCAACAGGGTGTGACTGCTGACATCATGCAGATTGACAGCTGTCTCCCCCAGTTATGCAGCGGGGAGTTATACAGGCTGTCAATCAGAATGAGGTCTGCAGTCCAGCCCCATTGACAGAGTAAAATGGAAAAGAAGCTGCTTCTCTGTTGATGTGATATCAGCAGAGGCAGCTGAATTGCCGACAGGAGTGGTCTGTCATCACTTTCTCTGCCCACAAAGAATCACCTGTCTGTTAGTGCTTAGGCACATTTTTTTTTTACAAAATCCAGGGTATCTTCTTTAACAAATACCTCGGTCTGCTGACTGGACCGGCGAAGGGCAAGTGATTTTATTTTTATTTTTTCCTTAATGGGAGCCAATAAGCATATCAGGTTGAAAACATAAAGCATCTTTAACTTTTTGCTATTGACATGATCTGAGTGTATCATGTTTTAAACAACGATTAAACATTACCTAAACTTTAAGCGTGTGTGCACACGTTGCAGATTCTGCTGCGGATCCGCAGCAGATTTGGCCCTGCAGATCCGCAGCAGTTTTTACTGCGGTGTACAGTACCTTTATTTTCAATGGAAAACAAAAACCGCAGTGCACACGGTGCGGAATTTTCAGGGTGGATTTTCTGCAGTTTCAAAACCGCAACATGTCACTTCTTTGTGCGGAATCCGCAGTGGTTTCACACCTGCTCCATTGTAGAGATGAACCGCAGGGGAAAACCGCAGGCTAATCTGCAGATAATCCGCAGGTCTTTTGACCTGCTGATTTACCTGTGGATTTTGCAAAATCCACACTGAAAATTCTGCAGCAGAATCCGCAACGTGTGCACACACCCTAACACATTTTTAACATATTTGGCAAAAATAAAAATTCTGCTTTGTCCTAATTTAGCTATACCTCTCACACATTAAAATCTTTCTAACTGTCTCTGTGAATAACAAGGAGCAATACCTAAAGGTCTACTCATATTTATGTTACTTTTTTTACTCAAATTTCAATTTATGTCTGTTTATTTTTTTAATTTCTCTTTGATGGGTAGAACAATGTAGCCAATAGTCTCCAAGAAAATTAATTCTGTTACAACATGATGGATATCTAAAAACATTCTAAAAAAGAACATTGTAGTATATTGCATTGTGTCAAAAATAGTGCATTTTTTATGGTTCTTTTTTAATCAACTAACACTAAATCATTAACAGCTAAGACTCCTTGGTTGTCTTAGGCTAGTTTCACATTAGCGTTTATGAGCGCAGCGACGGCCTGCGCACGGCCGCCGCTAAGCCCCGCCCCCTGCTGCGCCCCGTCGGTAGCTCCGCCCACCGGCGCATGACGCTGCATGCGCCCTGCGTCCCCTATCTTTATCACAGGGGGTGCAGGCCGTGTGCAGTATGCGTTTGGCGGCGCATGTGTCCTTTTGACGGTGCGCCGACCTGCGCCAAACGCAACCTGCTGCAGTTTGGTTGCATCGGCGCACCGTCAAAAAGGCGCATGCGCCGCCAAACGCATACTGCGCACGGCCTGCGCCCCCTGTGATAAAGATAGGGGACGCAGGGCGCATGCAGCGTCATGCGCCGGTGGGCGGAGCTACCGGCGGGGGCAGGGCTTAGCGGCGGCCGTGCGCAGGCCGTCGCTGCACTCATAAACGCTAGTGTGAAACTAGCCTTAGTACCAAAAAAAAGTGGTGTTGGGCACTATGGGATTTAGATAGTGAGCAAAATGTAAGATATGCACCATGTTTTTTATATCCTTATATTTGTTTTGACATTTCTTCTTCAAATGACTCCAAGGGTAACAACACTTCAGATGGGGTGCCGGAAGGCACCCTAGTGCCAGTAAGATGCTACATTCTCTGTCAAATGCTCTGGTTTTGTTGTTGGACATCTAAATAAACCGATATTGCCATTTGATTGACAGAACGAAAATTAATTGAAAGAGTCTCAAGGGGGTACCTACTGTATATTCACGATGACAAATTCATTACTCAAGATAATAGCAGCTTGGGAAAAAAAGATTTCCATGCAAACAGATGTTCTATTCTGTTATCAAATTGTATGGTATTTCAGTACAGAATAGGAATAAAAATTTGGCAAGACAATGTCAGATACAGAAAAGCCCTTAGTTATGCACACAAAGATATTTGTCCTTTTTTTCTTTACTACTCCATTTCTTGTTTGAGGACTTTAACAAATAAGAACAAACACAGGCTTCCATCTGTAATAAAGCAGGTTCTCCTGTAGTGACTAGGTTGGTATAAGGAACATTACAAATTGTCTTGTTATGCGCTCAGATTTAATGATTCCTAGGCAAAGTCAGGACAAGCATGGATGTCACAATGGAAAGGTTGCAGCATTCTGTTATGACATACGCCTCTGTAGAAACTTAATTTATAATCTATAAGGGCTGTTCCAATGTTTTGTTAATAGTACCAGAGGAGTCATTTAATGATACAACTACCAAGGAAGGAAGATACTAGGCTAATGAATATGAAAGATCCAAAAGTCTACTGAACTGATTCTACAAAACTGCATGTTTCTTTCAAATGTCTGGTCCACATGCACAGTGAGCCTGCACTCATAATTTTCACCCCCGAAAGTGAGTTTCCTATTAAGTTGAATAGAAATAAAGTTAAGTTGTGCATAATGTAGAAAAACATATTTAGGTATGTGCAGGGGGAACAGACTCAGCTATGGGAGACAGGCTCAACATAATGTCATGGACAGTTTGCCAACATTTCAGGAGGAAGATTTCAAAGTCTAAAATTTACCTTGGGAAAATGAAAGATTATTTTGACTAACATATATGCTTGAAAGGAAATTATCAAATTGCATTTTAAAGTAATGTCAACAGCTCCATCAGGGCTTACATCTGAATGGCCTGAAAAATGGGATATGGACATTTGCACTGATGTTAATAGTGCAGATGAATTCACTATATGCTGTGTGGTATCATCAATTTCAGCAGTATCCACCTATTTGAGGTGAGCACCAAGATTGGTGCACAACTCAATTAGGTGGATACTGCTGAAGTTGTGGTCAAGTACATTAGTAAAGTCAATGGCTCTATCAGTGCAAAGATCTGAATCACATTTTTCAGGGGTTCAGATGTAATCCCGATTGGAGACATTGACTGTAGACTGAAATGAAATGTGATTTTATTCTAAGTATTATTTTCAGTCCATTATGTGCTATCCAGTATTTCAATCTCTACTTTTCATAGCAGCAATGTGAATAATTACTAGAATCTATCCTCCAGAGGCAGGTTACAAAAACAGCAGAGTGCAGCTGCTCTACATTGATTGCATAACTCCCATTGAAATGAAGGGAAATTCTAGAAACAATATATCAAAATGTAAGGCCGGTTTCACATTTGCGCTTTATAGCGCAGCGACGGCCTGCGCACGGCCGCTGCTAAGCCCCGCCCCCTGTCGGCTCCCTGCCCGCCCCTTCCGGTCATCACCGCCTACTAGTGCACATGGACGCTTGCGATCTGCGCACCCTATCTTTAGCATAGGGTGCGCAGATTATGCGCTGGCTGTGTGCTAGCAGGATTTTACCATGTGCTGCGCACTTTTGAAGGTGCGCCCGTGTGCGCCGAATGCAGCATGTTGCATTTCGGTGCGCACGGCGCACCTTCAAAAGTGCGCAGCGCACGGCAAAATCCTGCTAGCGCACGGCCAGCGCACGATCTGCGCACCCTATGCTAAAGATAGCGTGCGCAGATCACAAGCATCCATGTGCGCTAGTAGGCGGCGATGACCGGAAGGGGCGGGCAGGGAGGCGGCGGGGCTTGGCGGCGACCGTGCGCAGGCCGTCGCTGCGCTATAAAGCGTAAATGTGAAACCGGCCTAACTCACAAGTTTCCAACTAGTGTAGCAGTTGTAATATTCTGATAGCATAAGTTACGCAAACAGCCCAGTGTAGTTATAATTGGCTATTTTCTTAACCCTGCCTTTAGTGGTTGAGATGTAAAATCGATTATTCTCAGCTTAGCAATAAAAGGCACAGATGGAAATACCCATTAAGGCTTCAGGGGAAGCAATGTATGGGTATTCAGCAGCCACAATTCAGTACAGTATGTCCTTATCTGAAAGGAATAATGCATTTCTGAAAATTGTTACCACTGAGAGAATAAAATGTGATAAATCCATAGTGATTCTAAGGAAAATCACAGAATTGCTTGTCGATATATAGAAAGAGAAATAAATTAAAAAAGTCCATATATTAAGGAATTGAAATTATTAGCATAAATGTCATTCTTCCAGAACCACAAATCTGAAATGTCTCACTTACAGTTGTTTGCGTTTATTTTCCAAATCCGATAAAATATTCATCCAGGTAAATTCTTAAAGTACAAAATCCGTCTTGATTTCCAGCTGTGTCAGAAAGAGGCTTCTTTAGCAAAGGCAATAAACGAGATTGTAGAAACTTTTATGCAGCAGCAATTTTCAGCTTGAGCTCTTTCTTTTCCTTTTTTGTGATTGTGAAAGGTTTCCTCAGTAACAACATAAAGGAAGTCTGTATTGTAACTTTACCGGGTGACATTCATAAAAGCGTGAAGGGGATTAAGAGCTTGTCTTTGGAAGTACTGACTTTCAGGAAGACCCCATCATATGACACTGCTTCATTAAAATTTACAAAGTATTTAAATTCTTCCTAGAAAATAATAGTTAACTTAGAGGTTATACTAGGTCATCTCCAATACGGCTATCCTCTGCTGGACTTTAGGGTCCTAGGATCCTCATGTATTATTACGAGCCAATTCGACTCCATTTGAAGTCCGGTAACAATAATAGAAATACTCAGTCTCCAGTGTTATATTGTGTGGCTAGCATATGGTTCTAACTATACAACTTTCTAAAGTCTTCCCGTGTTATCTGCGAACATGACAGGAGAAGATGAAAGCTGATATTGATATTGTCATATGTCTTGAGATATGGCCCCAGAAACCTGACTTTATTTAGCTTCTGGAGAGCTGTAATAGCTTGTACCTATTTTGTGATAGATAAATGACAATTTATTGCTTTACCTCTTGACATGAAAGGTAGTTTTACTCATAAAAGCCTTTTTTATTGAATGCATTAAAATGAGTTACAGCATCTTGACAATACACATAAGATAGTCCGAGAGTGAAAATTTTGTGCAAAATTGACACAAAAGTATATAGTTTCCAGTAATGTTTATGTATAATTAATAGAATATAGATAATTACAATTACTGATTGCACATTTAGTGTTCTATCATTAAATCTACGGGATTTCTAAGATGTTAGATTATATTTGTTTTTAAACTTCATTATTGTTATTTATTAAGCAGTTTTGTGCTACAGTGATATGACTTGGCGATTATGGATCTAATAAGGTATATTTCAGGTTGTATCAATGTAAATTATGTGCATGAACTGTATAAGGTTTAGTTATTCCCAGAATACATCCTTTCGACATTGCATTTGTTTTATGTAATTGATACCTGTCAACTGTCCATTTTAGGGTGGTGGGGTTTTGGTTTTCAGTAGATATAAATATCATGTATTTTCTTTCTTAGTTTGCTTTGAATTTGCATAATATCATCATCTTTGCATAAACCAGGTAATATATAATTCATATCTATATTTCTGGAATGCATCCCTGACTGTGAATAGATAAATCAATAAAAATGTGATAGGTTTGTAGATGTCAGGCAACATGTCAAGTTACATCACATCAATTTATGTAGTCAGTAATATGACCCAGCTGTGATTCCCATGAAGTTCATGTAAAACCAAACACATTATTCTACTCATAGAGAAGAGCAAATATTGTGTTTCCCTCTTGCATCACCAAACATGAATCTTAAAGACTGTGGATAGGTAATGTTGTCAATAGTATTTTACTTATTTAGATCTATATGGCAGCCGTTATGTTGGTGTTTCATTCTTGGGCCATGTTCACATGTGGTGGGTTTGCTGCAAATACAAACATTTGTATAATATGGAGAAAGGTCTCTCATTTATCAATGACAAAGCCAAAAAGCTACATTAGTTAAATGGGTTTTCTCCTATTTTTATAATTCACACTCAATTTGATAGGTGAGTTTAAGAAAAATAAATGCTTTGCTCACCTTGCAGACCTGCGCCGCTCTTCCGCTTTCGCTACTACGTTGCCTACCAGTCTGCTGGCTTAACATCCAAAGGGAACTTTAACTAGACCTGTACAGTCTTTCAGCAGCTTTTCATTGGCTGCAGCAGTCACATGACACCACAATCACAGCACACCGGCCTGGTTTGTTTATATTTTTTGTTTCCTAAAACATCATGGACAAATTAAGTATAAGTTGTAAAGTATGAAAAGTATGAGACAGCCCTTCTAAAAATGTAAGTAATCTTAGGCAGTCTAATAGCTACACTTAGGTGTCAAGGAAATTGCTGGATGACAATCCTATTAAAATGGGAGCAGTAGTTGGGTCATTTCTCCAAACTGACTCATGAGCCATTTTTTAACACAACACCAGGCTACTTGCTGGTTGTGCTAATATTAACAGTATGAATGCCCTAAATTTTTTACCATGACCTGCAACGTCTCCAGACTTGTCTCACATTGTGTACATATAAGATGGCATTATTGCATTGAGAGCTGCCAGCTGTGGATCTTGATGATTTGCATGCTAAATAGAGATGAGCAAGCATTCTCAGATGACGTGTTATCCGAACATGCTCGAATGCTAATAGAGCATCTTCGGTGTGCTCAAATACTATGTTTAAGTTACCATAGCGACAAATCTTGCAGCTGTTCAACAGGTGGGTATAAGTGTTATTATCTTACCGGGGGCACACAAAGGAATTCTGAAGGGGTTGTCTGAGTCATGTACAAACCCTTTAATGAGTTAAACTCCATTGTACTAAACATACCATTTTTGATAAGCCAACTTAGCCAGGAGTTTCTTTTGCCCTGATGTTGAATCTGTACCGAGTAAGTGGCTGGCAAATTGTTTAGCATATTGTGGAAGTATCACTGATTCTCCTGCAATGAAATAATTAAAGACCGGTATAAGACAGAAGATTTTGACAGAATATATAAAGACTATTTCCAATATATTGTTACCATTTACACTTTTTATATATTATCACTGGAAGTTACTGTGATTAACTGAAAGAGAAAAGACCTATTACATTTGCTGACACAGACGAAACAAAAGTGGCCTGCTTTGATTTGAAGCTACCATTAATATGTCATACTAAGGTCATACCTTATGGAGAACTTTCAGGGACTTGGCTTAATGATACATAGCACAATGGCTCACTACATTCTCTAATTTAAAATGACTGCATTTGCTGTTTCAGACCAACCATTAATGACTGCATGAAACTACCTAGAAGAGTTGAATTATCATATATTCCTTAATTTGATATTTCCCAATACTTATGCTATTTTTCTGAAAGAGGATTTCTAATTTAAAAATTTCATTTTGTAATAAGTAGCCAAAACTTCACTGTTAGGGCTCGCTCCCACTTGCGATTAAATCGAACTAATGCAATCCGATTAAAAAAGCTCCCTCTGCTGACCTGGAGCAGGAACTGTATTGTATGCTGGAACTGCCTGGTAAGGGGATTCCTTCTTTGCTTCCAGGCATGATATCACTCCCCCCTGGAGAGAGGCAAGGCCATTGTGGCAACCGAACTCCTAGGGTGCGACACAAACCGATTAACCAGTTTAATCCTATGCTTGTGTTCCCAGTGGAATTTTTTTATGCTCTGATGGGATTGCAATCAGACAGGAAAAAAATTACAACATGCTGTGATTGCAAGCCGAATTCGGATTGCATGCTCCCATATAAGTATATGGGTGCTTGTGAAATATTGAACTTACCTTGGATATCAAACGAGTACAGTGCGATTCCTGCTGACACCGGGAGAAGAGGAGATAGAGAAATTACTTTCTCCGTCTCCTTCGCAGCTGTGCTCCGATTCTCTCATACGAGAATCGGAGCACAGAGCACTGACACTCAGCTCCCGCTTGCAGCAGAACAGGAGCCAAGTGTCATTATCATACCATATTTGATGCTCTTGCATCGGATGTGATTCACTAGTGGAAGCCCGACCTTAGGCTTCTATCACACAAAGGTTTTTTCTGCAGGACTTTTTAACTTGAAAAAACAGCCTTAAATTTCATGCATTTTTAAGCAGCATTTTTTTGGGCACGCAATGTTTATCAAGCATTTGCGTAATGTGGTTTTCCAATTTGTAATTTTCTTTGCAACTACTATAAACAATTTATTGACATTAGTCCCAATGCACAAGGCCATAATATAACTTTGTACAAATTTTGAGTTGGACTGGCTCATAATATATCACATTTAGAAGTCTATGAGTCCTTCTTACTAATCTACTATGCCTCTGATGTTCTGGGCATCACATTTTAAAAACACAATGAAAAACTTGGAGCAAGTTCAAAGAAGAGCTTCCAGGATGTTGAGCAGACTGCAAAGTATGTCCCATGATGAACAGTTAAAGGATCTGGGAATGTTTAGTTTGCAAAAAAGAAGGATAAGAGGAGAATATATAGCTGTCTACAAATGTCTGAAGGGATGTTACAGTGTAGAGGGTTCATCCTTATTCTCATTAGCACATGGAAACACGAGAAGCAATGGAATTAATGAAACCGATAGTTACAAATTAGGTGTTAGAAAAAAACTTTTTGACAGTGAGGGTGATCCATGAGTGGAACAGGCTGCCACAGGAGGTGGTGAGTTCTCCTTCAATGGAAGTCTTTAAACAGAGGATGGACAGACATCTGACTGGGATGATTTAGTGAATAGATATAGAAGTCTTTGCTGTACAACAAATCCAGAGCGAATTACATTACTATACATGTGGATGGGGTGTTGAAAATGCTATCCATTTGTAGTTTAAACTTCCATACTCACAGCATGCTCATTCTGTTGCCTAAAAGCAGTCATTTTTCAACATCTTCAATTCGGATTTCACCATCTTTAATGTAAAAAGACGTGTACACCCTTACCTTTGTTCACATCTGTTCAGAGACTGTGAATTCTAACAAATCAAATTTAAAACCTTTGAACGGCTGCAATTCTCATCACATCTACTGGATGGTCACATATAAAATAAACATCTCTCAACAGAGTACCATGAAATCATGATTTTTTTTAATTTTTCCAAATCTGATCACCTTGTGTTACAAATCTTAATATTTGCAAGTCCACATGCAAAGTTAAGTCAGCAATTCACAGCTTATTGCAAATGCAACATAGTCCATGGTAGAATATGGGCTTAAATTTAACCTTTGGAAAAAAGCTGTGAAAACATTATAAATGAAAGAATCAGTACCCAGAAATGTTCATATTTCTATTTAAAATTTCAATGTAAAATCATGTATGTAGTAGAACACTGAAGGAGAAAAATAACACCTAAGTATTAATGATGAGCGAATGTGCTCGGATTAGGTGTTATCCATCCATGTTCGGGTGCTAATCTATTGACTTCGGTGTGCTCAAATAATATTTTCGAGTCCCGGCAGCTGCATATCTCGCGGCTATTCAGCAGCTGAAGCACATGCAGTGACGTGAGGTCTCAAAGCTGTGGAGACTCGAACATATTTTTCGAGCACACTGAAGACACTCAGTTGGCACCCGAGCATGCTCGGATAGCACCTTATCAGAGCACATTTGCTCATCACAACTGCTCATGTGTTATTTTTCTCCTTCACTGATCTACTATATACAGTATTATACATTGAAACTTTAAATAGAAATATGAAGCAGTCCAAAAACAAGAGAAAACCACACTAAACACTTGACAAGATATGAGTTCAAAAGTTATACGTTTTTCTTCACTGATCTAGACACTGTTATTTTCGCATTGAAAACTAATACGGAATCGCCCGAATGTGACCATGGCCAAATGGCTCATCTTCGAGTCTTGGAGAGTCAGGCATCAATTATTATTTACTTCGGCGAACAGCTGCTTGTTGGAAACATTCATGGAAGAGAAGTAAAAGACTGCACATTTTGGCAAGTGCAGTAAAATGTACAGCTGAGGTATAAAATGTGAAATTAGTACATTAATAACAGAATTACGTCTGTTTGTTTTCTACTTATGTTATCCCTGAGCAAGACATGCTTGTTAGGACCATTAAAGATGCAATAATATTCTCGGTTAAAAAAATCACATTATTGTTAATGTTCTCTCTCTTCGTCTTTTCACATGTATAAAATATCCTGTAATCATCTGTATTTCTAAAACCCCTAGGAGCATCGTTTTATTTTAGTTTTAACTAACCATGGTCCATGCGTTATTCTGACTCTAGTAGAGCAATTTCAACAGTTCTGCACAAATATTTATTTAATATTAAATTGGTCTGCCCAATAAATAAAGGCATTTTCTTGCAGTTATTATGTCAGCATTGTTTTCCAACTAACAAATAAAGTTGCATTCTGTAACGCTATAGCATGCAAACATGAAATATGTGAAAATGGAATAGCATTACTGCTCTAGAAAATAGTTAAAAACGAAGATACCTAGTGCATAAATTGGCCAATTAATGCATACCCAGCAGCCACAACAATGCAACCTTCTTAGCTGAGAACTTAATCTAATGTGACTCCTCTCATCAGCTGATAGCCTACATTTATATGGATAGGTAGGATCCTGCTGTGATTAAAACCGCAATAGGCTGATGGGTCAAGTGCTCTGTCATAGGGCCTATGCATTCAAATATCAAAATTTTTTTTTTCCATCAATTCTGCATTGACTATTGTAATAATAAATAATCTTTAAGACTTTAAAATAACCGAGTCACATTAAAAAATGCTATTAACCTGCATATATGAGGTTAATCTGCAACATAATACTGTTCTGAACCTGCCCAGGGCTGGCACATAGACCCCCGCTGGCGGGAGGAAATTACATTTATGCTTCTAAGTAGTGTCCCGGTGTCAGACAATGGTGTGATGTCATTCTGTGCATAGAGAGCGCACTTACTGATAGCAGCTCAGCATTAGAGTCAGTCAGTCAGTGTTGGTGGTGCAGTCATTATACACAGGGCGGTGACTGAAACCACGCTGGTGCCACCCCAAAACTGAAACCTGAACATTGTTGGGGGGAATAAAGTTAATTTCCTCACAGCAGTGGTGATCTAAGAGATGACGCCGGAAAGTTCAGATCACTATCAACCTGCAGATTAATTCCATATCTGCAGTTTAATAATGTTTTTCAATATGACGGGTTAATTTTAAAGAACATATCTAAAATGCTAGTTTTTGAATAAATATGTGTGAAAAGATTGAGTTTTATCTACTGATGAATGAACTGATCTTTTATATTGCCAAATATTTGTCTATCTGCTATTTTTGAGGTTTTCCTACCTTTACTCTATTCTCGCCAAGACTTGGATTTGTAGATGGCCAATATGTTTCCTTCCTGGGCTAATGATAATTAATGCATCCCTATTTTTATAGTTCTACAAATAAAGCTTGACATATAATTGAGGGTTGGTGAAAATTACTGCAATTTTTACAAACCTTACAATCAACATGAACACCCAAGAATGGGATTGGTGGAATTGTACCTAATCTATATTACCAACTCCATTAGTATTTACTAAAAGCATAGGGCTGCCAAAATATACAAGTTAATTGATTTTAGTGACAAGAACATCCAGATATTTGAGTTTTGGCTATACATATTGTGCTTTGGCTACATGTATAGAGCCCTTGGCATATATGTTTCTATCTTGTATTTCAGAAAGGTCATCATGTCCACAGTAGAGGCTAAAATAGTATACTTTTTGCCTATTTTAGAATTTATACCTTTTCATACTTTTGATTAACTGTATTGAAGAATGCAGCACCACCCCAAAAATACGACCTAATTCACTTTTTAGAACAATAGTTTATTGAGGCACTAAGTTCTTTTTGATCGTATTAGGCTCACATGCTGGTAGTTCAAACTTAAACTAACTTTTCCTAGCTTTGAAACTTGATTTCAAGGTATGTTCACTTGATGGATTAATTTCCAACATTTATTTCCACATAAACCTCAAATCCTCACAGAAATCCAAGGAAGTTCCATGTGAGAGCTGCTGTTCCTAAGTAGAAGGATTATCCCCTTTGACATTGTCTTAAATCATTTTTTTAGTTGCAAATTTATTGTATTTTCTTTGTTTCTCATGTCCATGAAAATGAGCTTGACAACTTTGTGATCCTTGGCCTATTCAGCCATTGTACTTATGAGTCAGATTTAGAAACAGATTTATCAAATGTGTTCTTCCTAAGAATAAAAAAAGCATATTAGCTTAGCAACAATTTATGAAGTATGCAAGAATTTTCTTGTGGCATAAAACAATAGAGTGCGTCATGATGTTATTTGTGGCTGCTCTACTTAGGCGATGAAAATTCTCCTTCTAATGAAACAACCAATTTCTTTCATGGAATAACATTGTTAAGGGAAATGACCCCAGTCCTGGTAAATCTTTCTGACTGAAAATTTGACAATAGTCTATTTTCTTTTTCAGTTTGTTATTTTAGGAGATGAGCCAAAAGTGCCTAATTATGAATAAAATTTGTTTTCTTTTTCCATTGTACACCGATGTTGGCAATGTTAAGTCCAAAGGATTTTTCAATTTAAAATACCATCATCCTTTTCTTACCGGTAGCTCGTTTGTCTTGTAATGTCATTTGTATATAATGGCACTCACAATTTGTCCAGCGAGATCTTAGCCATTCATTTGCATAGTAAAGGGCAGTGAAATGTTTTGGATTTATGCACTTCCACCGCCGTGTGAAAGCCTCTAAAATATTCTAAGAAATGATTTGATATTTTATGCATATAATATTAGTGTACATGATGCTGATTGATGATCTATTTAGTAAATATGGAAATTTCGCAATCACGTCTAAGTTTTTGTTCTAAGCATTAATTATACTGATGTTTTAGGTGTTGATGAAAAAACAAAGCATGTTTAGGACATGGTAGCTTTATGTTCAGTTCTACTAATAGTTTTATCGTGGATAGTGTAACATTATGAGCAGACCCTATGAGTATCTAACTTTGGTTGCATTGTGTTCCTCTATTCAAATTGATAAAACTTTTAAAGTAACACAATACTGAAATAGTAAATGTGTCTCTTTGTAACATTTATAGATTACTACTTATCTAGCCTTTGTGACAGCATTAACTTAGGAATCACATGTGAAATCCATGCATGTAGCTTAATGAGCACATAAAGTTCACAGTGGAAAAACATGTTTAACACAAAAAAAGAAAAATGAAAAAAGACAGTGTATAGCAGTATAATGTAGAATGAAGTTTAACTATGAATGTTTAGTAGTCATATAAGGATGGCTACTAGGTGCATGCAGATTGTGCATCAGAGAACAAGGGCTAAACGCACACAAAAAACAGCCATAAACAAATACACCATGAATATAACTGGAATAATCCATTGTGTTACTTGTGGATTTTTCCCTGAATTTTGCTGCAGAACTGTCAATGACTTCACATCACCTTTTGAATTGCGTGAATAAAAAAGAATGTGATTAATTCAGTAAAAACAATTGACATACCAATTTGAAAACCTGCAATACAGCTCAGCTTTGATGCAGAAATTATCTATAATGTGTAAGTTAGATATGCTAAAACCCATTTATTTTTCTGTTTTTGTATTATGCTGCATATTTGCCACCGTAAATTCTCTGCTGCAAGTCCGCAGCTAATATGCAGTGTGTATGCATTCGCTCTTTCATGGGGCAACATCTTAAGGCCCTTTTACATTTAGCGATGCACCAGCGATACGACCCAGTCAGGATCACTGGTGCATCGCTAAATGATCGCTAGTGAGCTGTCACACAGAAAGATTTCACAGCGATGCAGCAGCGACGCAGCGCACGATACTCACCTTTCACACACAGCGATCCTGACGTCCTCCCGCCCGCCTCCAGCGTCGCTCGTCATCACACCAGGAAGCCCAGCAGGAAGCAGACGACGAGAAATGGAGCCGCCCGATCTCGCGGGATCAGCGATGGACAGCGGGGGAGCCGGTCGGAGGTAAGTATCACACATAGCGATATCGCTAGCGATATCGCTATAACGTCACAAAATCAGTGACGTTTTAGCTATATTGCTAGCGATATCGCTATGTGTAAAACCCCCTTTAGGTTATGCCATCCGGTCAGCTCGAAACTAATTAGTAAATAATAGATTGGCAACACTGCTATGACACAAGAACAAGTCTGTACAACTACAATACAGGGTGGAATTAATTAATTTAAAAATCTCTACAGCAGTCCCATCCATATTATTGCACAGTTTTTGGTGTTACTTCAAACAAATACTGCAAGACAATATTGGAGCAGATACCTATAAACAAAGTCTAGTAATATTGTAAGAAGTATATAAATGAGTATTAACCACATCCATACTCATACAGAGTCACACTAAAATGATATACATACAGACAAACAAACACACATAAACACGAAACAGCAACCACTTATTATGCACATTATGCTATACACATGTATTTGCACATCTATTATAAATATATACACATTGTCAACATATTGGACACCTCTACTCTAGATTGAGATATCAGAAGTGTGGACTTCATGTGGAAGGCCGGCACAGTAGAGAAGCATTCATAGTCGTTTTATAGACTTTCTTAATTTTGTTTTCTTGATCTGACTGCAAAGTAGTCCGAACGCTGTGACTCTTGTAATTGACGTATTGCATTACAATAAGTTAGAGTGCAACAGAAAAATACAACGCTATTATGAGGCTGTAGTTGGGAAAAATATTTTTGGTTAGGCACAGGGGAAGCATTTTTAAGAAACTCCTGTTAGGGAAATATCAATCCTGCTCTGAAAGTGTCCGTGACTTGTCAGTAGAGCCTATATTCATGCTTTCTTCTTTTCTATAGCATGGACTACATATTTATGCTAGGTATGGTGGGCCCACCAATTAATTACACATTGCACCTCTCGCCAGTCCGACACTGTACATAAAGAAAATACTTAAAGGATTAGGTGTGGTTTTAAAGTACTTTATTTTTAGCAATGTATAGGGTGTATAATTTTGTGGTACTTATGTGTGTACGTATAAGTCTTAAAATATAAGGTTAATAGTGTATAATAAAAAATACCTAAAAGGAAAACCCTCAGTGCCGAACAAAGTCTTAATTAGAGACCAATAAAACACTGTTATCATTATTTATATCTAGGAACAGTCAGACACTCCAATAGAACGTCACTTTCTATCTCTTTTCCTTGAAATAATCTAATGATATATGAAAAAGTCACAATATCAGGAAGGACAAGTGGACTAGATAAAATCTATGGGAGAGGTCCCAGGTACTGTTACACAGGCCTAGGAAGCCCTCAGGTTTCCACTAGATCATCCTTGCGTACCAGCAGAGGTTGGTACCCTCGAGACGATATTTGACCCCCACTCCACGGTGGCTCCCCTTCACTTGCACTATAGGCCCTATAATAGTTTATCTTTAGGGAACCTAGGCTAGACAGTCGACAACTGTGCTAAAGGTGGGGAAGGAATGCAGGACACAGCATGATATATTAGGGTAAAGGTTACTTATCATAAGGATGTATGTGAATAGACATTGCTTCTTTGCCTCTGCCTTGACGCATTTCGCCTTCGAATGTGTAAAAAATAATGTCTCATTAATTATACTATTAAAAATAAAGGCATTCCAATAAATTGTTTTCCAAAGAAAAACTTCTCACTACATCCCTGTGTAGACAAAAAAATATGAATTAGAATATTGCACACAAATGGTACCAGCTGCAGTCATGCTACATGCTGAGATTGTGACATTGTGGCACCAGGGAGAAACACTCTGTGCAGTACTCTGTACATGGCAAAAATACTGCAGGGGCACCATTTACAGACATATGCACTCACGTTAAGAATAATTCATTATTATCATAGTAGGCAAATACCATTATATGCAAATTTTTCATGGTACTCACTGAACATCTGAGAAGGCCAATTATCTGGGACAGTATGGAGCATATGGTGTGCTTGAGGTGTGGTCCATTAATTGGTTGCCCAGCTGCTGCACTGAAAGCCCCACTACTGAGAGGAAATTAAATGTATTCCTACCAATGTCAGACTGTCAGTCATAGAGGTGCAGCCAGCATAGCTTCAGTCATCGCTCAGTACACAGTGAGCGGTGGCTGTAACCATGCCTTTGCACTGACTGACAACCAGTGAAGCAGTGTATCAGTGCAGGTCTGGCTGTCAGTCAGTGCTGTGGGTGTGGTTACAGGCTCTGCTCACTATGTACAAGGAGCTGACTGTGATTGAAAGCCCGAGGTTGCCATTAGGAATAAAGTTCATTTCTTCCCAGTAGCAGTGCTTTCACTGCAGGGGCAGGGTAGATTTGAAATGTAACTAACCTTCAGATTCACTACATATCTGTATGTTAATAGCATTTTTGAAAGTAACAGGGTCTCTTTAAACTAGCAATAGCTAAACTACCTGGGCATAACAGAAAGTGGGAGCTATTCCTGAGAAGTCAAGTGGTCAAAAACCCTTCAGAGACTGCATAACACATGGCAGCAGGCATTGAGTTTTAACTTTGCACATTGTGGACTGGATGGGATGTTGTTGACATCTGGTGAGTATTTCATGTCAATAGCACCTTTAAAAATATACTTAGAAAATTACTAGCAAAATTAAGACACAGAATATTAACCTTCCCTCCTGATTTGCAATTGCAGTGGGTACCGAACAAAAAAATACTTTTCTACTGGCTGTGTTTTACCTCCCTGTTTGGTTGCTACCGAACTTGTGATTATTGTGGCAGTAGTGACTACTCACAGACAGACTATGAGGCAGAGAAGTCAGACATTCCAGGGTCAGTAACAAGAGAGCACATAGAAAACTAAGGGGAAAGACAAGGCCTAAGTCAGGTCACAGTCCTGGGTCAAAACACCAGGAAACAGCAGATAAAAGCTAAATGATAAGGTAAAGGAATAGTCAGAACATGTCCTAAAGGTCAGGCAGCGAGAGATAAGAGCTCAGAACACCATATTCATGCAAATACCAGGAACAGTACAGAGATCACCTGGTGAAAAGCCCAGTACCTCCCAGTCACAGATGGAAGAGCTGTCAATCAAAGTACCAACAGCTCATCATGCTCATCGCAAGATTGGATGGCCAAGCTGTTAATCAAAACACAGACAACTCTGCATGACCTAAATTCCACAGGGCAGCAAAACAGTGATTCACTGAGCAGATAAATTGTGACAATTATGAGAAAGCCTGCCTGGTCGCTCCTAATACCATTAGCCCAGTGTGTAACTCTACAGCATTGTCTGAAATAGTGTAAGGCATTTTTTTATTTTCAATCAAATTTCTTTTATCAAATCACAAAATGTTTGAATTTGCAGAGTTCTACAAATTTCAGGAAATTTGTCTCTAAGCTGATTCTATGTGGATCAATTCAATCATCTCTAGTCACCATCCTCTCTTTATTTAATTTCACATGGCAATTCAATGCTACTGACATATTCTGGCTGACATCTTGGCAGATTAGCTAAATTATGATGTCACTGTGGCTCAAACACGTTACTTTGAAAAGTAGACTATGTAGAGTACTGTATTTGATCTCGCCTCAGTTTATTGATAAGCACTGTATCCAAGCTTCCTGATACACTGAGCAAAAATATCAACATTTCTTTTTAGTTTAAATAAAATGTTCTATTCATATGACTGTACCCTTGGACTTGTCACCCATAATGAAAGCATCTATTGTACAATCTACTGTATGTTTTCACAGAACTGTAAAATAGGGCATAAAGAAAAGAGTAAAATGTTTCTTTTGTAACATATCATTTTTATTTTTCTCTTAACCGCTTAATGACCAGAGATCTTTTTGGTTTTGAATTTTCATTTTTTGCTCCCCTTCTTCCCAGAGCCATAACTTTTGTATTTTTTGGTCAAAATGGCCATGTGAGGGCTTGTTTTTTGTGTGGGACGAGTTGTACTTTTGAAATACATCATTAGTTTTACCATGTTGCGTACTCTAAAATGAGAAAAAAATTCCAAATGTGGTGAAATTGCACAAAAAGTGCCATACCATAGTTGTTTTTGTTTTTTTTCCCCATGTTCATTAAAAGCTAAAACTAACTTGACATTTTGATTCTGCATTATGAGTTTATAGACACGAAACATGTCTATGTTCTTTTTTATTTAAGAGGGGAAAAAAAAAATCCAATGATTGCTTAAAAAAAGTGCCATTTTCCGATACCCGTAGTGTCTCCATTTTTCGCGATTTTGGGTTGGGTGAGTGCTTATTTTTTGCATGCTGAGCTGATATTTTAATGATACCATTTTGGTGCAGATATGATCTTTCGATCGCCCGTTATTGCATTTTATGCAATGTCACGGTGACCAAAAAAACTTCTGGCATTTTTATTTTTTTTCTCGTTACGCTGTATACCAATTGGATTAATTCTTTTTTTATATTTTTAGATTGGGAGATTCTGAATGTGGTGATAACAAACATGTGTATCTTTGATATTTTTTTACATTTTTTAAATATTTTTAAACCTTATTGTTACTTTTTGCATGTTTCAATAGTCTCCATGGGAGACTAGAAGCTGCACTTGTCCGATCAGCTCTGCTACATACAGATGATGATCTGATCGCCTGTATGCCTGTATGTAGCGGAATTGCTCAGTTGCTATGACCGTGGACCACCAATGTTGGAAATGGGCTAAAATAATAGAATTCTGTAAAGAAGAGCTAAGGGGTACTTCACACTAAGCGAGATTGCTAGCAAGATCACTGATGCGTCAACGATTTTGTGACGCATCAGCGATCTTGCCAGCGATCTCGCTGTGTGTGGCACGCATCAATGACCGGCCCCCCGCCGGGTATCGCTGATCATGCAGGAATGTCCTGGGCCATTTTTTGATCGTTGGTCTCCCACTGGCCAGCACGCATCACGTGTGCCAGCGGGAGACCAGTGATCAGCAAGCTCCCAGCGCTGTAAGCAGATGCTGGGAGCTGGTATCCAGGGTAAATAGTGGGTAACTAAACACCACGCAGGCTTGGTTACCCGCTAGCATCCTCGCTGTTCCTGATTGCTGGTGAGACTGCCTGTTTGAGAGCTCACTAGCGATCATGTAGCGATGCACCAGCGATCCTGACCAGGTTGTATTGTTGTCGGGATCGCTGGTGCATCGTTTAGTGTAACGGGACCCTTACTGTCAATGGACCTTGACAATTATCAAAGCTGGAATAATATTTTTCCAGAATGACCATCTCTAAAGGCATCTGCCATTTATGAAGTAGTGGAAGGTCTGCATGTGTTGAATGTAGTAATGCATGTAATAGTGTAGAACCGTGGCATAACCTTTATTTCTACAGAACAAGTTAGCCAAATAAATTTTGCAGGTCATTCAGCCAGCAGTTATCTCAGGTGACAGGTTTAAGAATATATTAGGAACACAATGTAGCTCTGCTTGTTGTTCCAGATGAATTCTACAGCATGTATATTTGTCAATTAATCTTTGCTTCAGTGGCTGAAGATGAAAAAATAATCCAGGTTTGAATATTTCAATAGAATTTCATATGAAATCATTGCGGCATTTATCAATAGTAAGGTCTAATTCTTAGATAGTGGAAAGTTAGACTAGACATTCTTCAAATTGCCAAGTTTAACATAGAATACTCTTCTAATGTCTGAGACTACGATTCATCACTGTTTTTGGGGAATAAAATATTGTTTTTTTGCTATTTATAATCTTATTTCTATGAAAAAAAAATAATTAGCTCCACAATATGAGCAAAGTTTTCGATATTCAAATGTTTATTATTTGCAACTTTTAAAATTGAGAAATTATTTTGCACCTTTTTACTTTAGGACCCTAATGGAGTGCAAAATCTTATTTTTTTTTGCTCAGTTGAAGACTAATATGCAACATTTTAAAGCTTCTTGAAAGAGTTGTGTGTTACTTAGAAAAGGCATAAATCAAGCATTAGAGACATTTCTTGCCAATTCCATAAAGCTTGGTGTCCTCTCTTGATGATTTTGGCACAAAATTGCAAATTATCAGAGTTTAAAGTATATACTTGACTTACTTTGTGTATAAATGTGTATCATAGTGTTGGCCAAGTTTTTGTACTGTCCATTCTAAGTAGGGACTGCTGAGTGCACATAAGAACATGACCAATATGGGTAAGCACTATTATTACCTGATTATTTGTTGTTCATATACTGATGCATTAAAGCAGAGGTGGGGAACTTCAGGCCCTCTGTACATTTATGGCCCTCAATACTCTTTTGTCTGGCCCCTGAGCAGATTCCCAAGACTGCAGAACTTTGGACGACAGCTGTATTTTGACAGCGGTACCCCATTCATGCTTTCTTGCTCTGAAAGCAAATACACACAGTGTTCACCAGTGCCAGAATCAGAACATACTTTGTGGGTGGAGTTAATGTGCAATTTGTACGGCCCCTGAAGGTTTGTGTAAATAACCAAATGGCCCTTTGCAGTAAAAATGTTCCCCAACCCTGTATTACAGCATAACCACCCTTGGGGTATTTGTCACTTGATGACTTTGGGCTGTAGATTATTATTTATTGCCATAGTTGTGGCTAGATTTTGAGACTGCTTAATATATAAAGTCTGTGGGTAAAAAGTTATGGTTATTGTTTGTGTCAGGAACCCCACACTGCATTTGCTCACTGAGCCAGTGCGTGTGTCCTGAGTACAAAAACAGTGCTCAAAGATACCTGCGGAGCAGGGCAGCAGCGGTGATGATGCGTGCTTCAGAGTATCAGGACCTGAAGCACGTGACTGCTGGGAGCGTGGCCTAAGCTCCACGGAGTTAGGAGCTGCAGGGAAACTCCTAGAAAGGTAACTACAGGACAGTGTTACCAAGGGGCATAGACAGAGACAGAAACCAGGTGAAGCCGGGGTCAAGGCACAAGATAGCAATACAGTACCAAAGGGTTAGACGGAATGGATAGTCAGGACGAAGCAATAGTTCAGAAAACCAGAAAGGGCAGTAGATGGTACAATAGGGACAAACTGTAACAGAGTAACGATAGCAAAGCCAGGAGGTCAGAACCAGAAAAGACAATAGTACCAAAACAAGAGACGGAGTACAGAGTGAGGGAACAGACCGGGTCATACACGGGAAGCAAACAAGCAACGCAGAATACAGGCACACCAGGGGTCAGACACACCAGAGCAACAGTATAGCTGACAGAGAACCCTGGTAAAGCGTGAGTATAAATACCCCTCCCAGATCCAGAAACAGGCCACGAACACTTAACCCTGTGAGTACAGGGCAAGAACCCTGTTCAAACCATGACAGTTTGTTTTTGCATCAATTTTTATCCTCCTCAATGCATTAATTTTGTTGTAAATTTTTTTTGCGCTTATGTGTAACTTTTGATTTGGTGTTTTCACCATTGATCCATTTCAATACTCTTTTTTTTCTTATTTTTGTCTTTGATTAGTTTTATGATATTTGAAAAAATGTGTTTTTTTACATTTTCTACATTTTTTTTGGGTGGGGGCTATTTCATCTATTCTTTGTAGCTTACATATATTATTTGAAGTTTCCCATTTTTAATTTATTGGGTACATGGTTTCTCTTTTTATACACAACCCATGTGTTTGAACATTGATTATTCTATGTTTGCAATGCCTACGCATGAGACAATATTAATAAACCAAAAATATAGTAAATAAATCTATTGTCAAGTAGGTTTTAATACAAAGAGCACACCCAGACATCTATACTATAACTCTGTTCTTGTCTAAAGAGTGATGAAAAACAATGGTATTTTAATAAAAAATATCCTAAAAATAAGTGATTGGTAAATGATAACGATGAGTAAATCTGCTGAAATTTAAGTACGTGAAGTATTATTTTTAATTTGTCTTTTACTACCTTCCCACCTATTTTCAATCTAGCGAAATGGTATGCATTTTCATGGTTTCGCTGTAATGGAATCTTAAGCAATTTGGATTTTTTTCTAATTTGGAGGAGAATTTGATTCAACATAAAACAATTTGCTCATCTGCAGTATATGACGTATGCATATTATGACACAAAAATAAAGAATCATATCAACAAAAAATTAACTTTCACAACATATGACAAACACGTATATTATATGTCATGTCCCTGCCTTTGTTGCAGGCTTGCATGCTGAGTCTGCATCTTTCCTGGCAAATGATGGAAGACTTAATCAGCCATCATGTGCTTTTATCAGCAGCATTTAACAAGCGCAATCTGGAAGGCACATCGTTCCATGCTCCCATTGGTGCACCCTTGATGTCATCACGGGGTGCCGATGGGATGTCATGACATCTGGGGGTGTGCTGATGGCTTCCATGCCTGTCAATACAATCCTCCTGAGAAAGCCAGCATGTAGATGGCATTTGTAGGAGATTGTGATTTTTACTGTAGTTGGCAGGGCTAATGTACTGCTTTATATAGAACAAGTGATGAGACTAACACAGCTTCAAGTCCCCTAAGGGGATTAAAAAATACTGTGAAATTAAAAAATACCTGCATGTGGAGCACCCCACAGGGTGTTAAGTTACTCAGTACCGGGCTGGATGGTCCTTAAAAGAGAAGATGTCACGGCAGCAGGGACTCGATCTGTGGCCCTGGGCGTCAAGTAAAATTAATAAAGGATGAAGATGGGATAAATAAAAGATGATGATGAGGTAGTTTGTAGGGGGTTTAGTCGTGATGCCACCTGTGGTTTCTGGTCAGAGGTGACCAGCTCTGCAAAGCAGATCCTCTGGGACTGATGGTAATGCAGCAGAATTGTTACAGCTCTCCACAGGCAGAGCTTTGTCAAAGGGCAGTTGGGATGTGATAAGAAAAGATGGTGGCTGTGGTGGTGAATGCGGTGCAGGGCAGGTGAGACGCGAATGACACAGAGGACACAGCTGGGTGCAGTTTCCAATACTTTGCTCACTGTTCTGGCGTGCACAGGTGCCCGCTTGGTGCCATGTCTTCCAGGTGAGGGGTCCAACAAGCTCCCAGGTAGATTAGGATGCACCTTTCCAGGACTCCTTTCTGTATATGCCTCACCTGGCCATCTCACTGTACTGGTTTTCACTCTCCTGCCCAGTACCTTCACAAACAATGTCCCCAAGCCAACAGCTGAGGCCCTTGTCGGGCCTCATTCTTTGAGTCCCCTTGCTCCTATATAGCTGCCTTTTAGTGAATGGATGTGTTTGCAGCTGAGGTACATGCAGTTACCTCAGCCTCTGGCTTTCCAGCTGAATCTGGTGATTTCTCTACTGGGCTCGGGGCCGGTACCCCACTGTGACCTGGTCCCTCTACTTCTGGATACGGGCCCCACAGGTGGCCTCCGCACTTCCTGTGCCCCAAGGACCCCTTCTGTCCTCCCAGGAGCTTCCTTCAAGCTCCCCTTACAACTCTCTCTAGTTTTTCCTACTCCAGTCCTTCTCTTTTGCTGTCCCGTCACCAGCTCACTAATTCTCCTCAGACCCTGTCAGCCCTTACTCCTCTCACTCCCCTCTGACTGACTGACGCTTTCCAGAACAATCCTTTTACCTCAGCACTAGCTCCTCCAACTAACTGTCACTTGTCAGTCACTCTCACCTTCTAAGCTCCTCCCCTTTTTCCTACCTTCCCCACTCATTCCCCAACACCCTTTCCTAGCCAGCCTGGGATGAGGCCATCCTCCCCAAGGGTACACCTAGATACCCTGAAGGAACTGGTGTGTGCTGGGTGCAAGTGTTAGAGTCCTGGGTAGTGCTCCCTCCTTACTTGAGAGTGGGATACCGCACCTCTGAATGAGTTGCAGTACCTCTGTGGCGACTGGACCCTCAGGGGCACCACACATGTTTGATGCCTGTGTACTTGTACTGATCTGGAAAATCATTTTACCAGGTCAGATTTTCATAGACTGAACTTTGCAAATGAAAAAAAAAATAGTGGAATTGCATTTTTTTTGCTATTTCAAAGCACTTGGAATTTTTTTTTTACAGTTTTCCAGTACAGTATAAGGTAAAATGAATAATGTTATTCAAAATTACAACTCAGCCTGCAAAAAACAAGCCCTCATACGGCTATATTGATTGAAAAATAAAAAGTTATCACTTTAGAGAAGCAGAGGACAAAACAAAAAAAAAGAAAAATCACCAGGTCATGAATGGGATCAAAAAAGTAAAGAGATAGTGTAATTAAAATTACTTACTTTTGTCATCGGAAATAATTTTTATTAAACTCTAACCTTCAGATTAGAGAAATGTAATAATTGATGATTATTGAAGATAATTGATGATTGATTAAGTCTATGAAGTAATCAATCATTGTTTTCTTACTAAAGTGACTCTTAATAAAATCGAAGAACTGAAATGATATTCAGGAACCTTTGTGTCTTATGTTTATATTGTAAGCAAAATTGTATCCTGTATCTATAAATCTTATTGTCATTTTGTGCCTTATAGTCTGTAAAACACCATAGCAAAGTAATGTAGGTTTTCATACACTCAGCCTCAAATAAAAGAATGTGTAGCTTTTTGTAAGATGTAAAACCATATGTGATTTGCAGACCTGTGATGTGAACTGAATGGTAAGTTGACATCTTATTTAATATACAGTAACTCACAAAGGCTTTCCCTTACATTATTTATTACTTCTTTCATGATGTATCGTTGTTATTATTATTATTACTGCTGCCCGCGTCTTCCATCAGCACACTACCCAATAGAAATATGTTCATTATCACGTCTTTCTTTCAGTCTGACTATATAAAGCATTCATAGCATTCGGAATGTTATATACCGAGATGAAACCATTTTTATTTGTATTTATTTACTTCTGCATTATTAGTGGGCCCTCGGCAGTGTTGTGCCTCCGACTGGTAACAGAACACACGTCATGTTACTATAGAAACACATTATTAAGTGTAAGAGGTGCAATCTGGAATTCTGATAATGAATGGTGTAAAAAGTCGCATTTTTGTAGGAGAGCTGCTTTAAGATGAATAAGAAAATTGCTAGTACAGAAATGCATTGCAGAAAACATGCGTGATATCAAAATAGTACAAATAACCAAGCAAACATGGGAATATTCAGGATAGTCATGTGTTCTGGGGGTCACACTAATAAAGCATCTATATATTGCGCATCAAGGAAGGGAGAAATTACACAGCAAAATAAAGTAATAGAAGACAGATAAATGTATGGGATATACAAATAAATAGATGGAAAAATAGATGGATAGCTAGATATGGGATAGATAGATAGATAGATAGATAGATAGATAGATATGGGATAGATAGATAGATAGATAGATAGATAGATAGATAGATAGATATGAGATAAAGTTCCATAGAAATTAATAGATGATGCATGAATTCCAACCATGTAAATCAATAATAAGTTTCAGTGAATAATTCCCAGGACCCTGGTATATTTGCACTCCGAGGCAGTCAAATCAGAGCACTCATGATTCCTTGGTCCCATACCAGTCAGAGACAATGCCCAAGTTGCCAGAAGGTAGTAGGAAGTCTGCAGTGTTCTAAGTACTGATGATACTATTGGACCATGGTCCATGCTCAACTCTAATCAATCGCATGGAAGAAATCGGAGAACTTGCCTGCCAACTGAAGCCGGATTGATTTAGCTCTCAAAGGAAATGAAGCTATATCTGTGCAATTCCAATTATTAATAATGTCATTATTATTTATAAATTAATTTCTTATGATATAATATGCTATTTTGCATGGAAGAACTTCACTTGTCTGAGCAGTGTCAGACTGGGGCGCCAAGAGCCCACCAGTAACCAACTCCAAAGCTCCACTTTTTAGCTACATGTAAATGTGGCATTATCCTCAATTGCAAACTTATATAATAAAGAACTGGGTAGCTTTTTAAATGAATGTGATGCTGTGTACCTATAGTGAATCTAGTATTGTGCCAAGTACTGTTCACATAAGAGAATTTTTTCTGACTCTTGTACAAGGTCCCATTGGAGGACTCTCCTATTCTTCTATGGGCCAGTCCGAGCCTGTGTCTGAGGCTCTGTGGACTCCTGAGTACAGTACATAGTTATATAGTTGCATAGGATGAAAAAAAACCTAGGTCCATCATGTTCATCAATAACGCACACTGTTATGAGTATATCTCAGCTCAATATCCACTATCTAAGCGGAAAGATAATATCACTGTAATATTTATAATTAATATTTGTTTAATGGAAATACTATTGTGATAGATCAGGTTAATCCCCGAAAATCAAGATTCACATAGAATCAGACTGAGTGATGTTTTGGAGCATAAATATTGTGCTAATACAAATACTTTGACATCTACATCAATAAAAAGTAATATCTGTATGGATGCTTGTTGATGCAATTAGTGTATTTGCATGTTTAACCTTTGTGGTAAATGTCTCGAGCTAATTTATTAATATTTTTTCTTTGGGAGGGAGATTATAACATTTTCCCACTGTACAGTATAGCACCGAATCATAGAGAAGTAAGATCCATGTGTATAACTATAGAAGGTGCAGGGATCGCAGTCACACCTGGGGAATAGAGCCTAAAGGATGCAAATAGTCCCTTTAGTCCAAACAAGAAGACCAACAATAATATTTAAGGGCCCTTTTGTCGACTTGTGATCTACGAGCTTCAAGTTGCGCCATTGGTTATGTTCCTATTATTCTATTATTCTACTGTGCCTAACAATACCCAATTTGTGTACTTTTTCTTTTATTCAAGTAATTTTACTTCTGAGTCCTTCCCTTATCTCTAGTTGGTAATTGGCATCTGTACATGCTTCAGAAATTAGTATATTATATTTTCTTTTTTTTATCTATTTTAAATGCATTTATATATTAACTTTATTTCATTTGGCTGAAGGTGTCAGAAATATTATCTGTGTTATTCCCGTGTGCCTTTATGTCATAATACCTGGCCGTTAGTTAAATCAGTGCTAGCAATGATCTGTACAAGAAATGCAGGGAGGACACAGATCAGGTCTACACTGCACCCACTCTGACCCACGTAAAATTTGAGAAGGAACATCAACGTCATATGTTTCCATAGCAATGACCTGAATGTGGAAGTTTGTTAAGCATAACGCTTACTTTCAGAGCAACTTCAATGACATAGAACTGATTATTTAATCTTGCTGTCATGTAAAAAGGACAAGGGATAGACAGCGATGCACCATTTCCTTTAAGGGCAGCATACTTTTTAGTGCTAAATCAAAAAAATCTTTGGATGATTGATGGGATTGGATTAAGTAAATTGGAGAAAAGTTGTTAAAATGTTAGTATTGCATTTTAACTACTTCCAGGCAGCCCAGTAAATTTAAACTTCTGGGGGGTCCACAGTATGCTCTACATTGATGTACTAATACATCATTGCATATTGTAGCAGCTGTGGGAGCGCAGAGACGGCTGTCAGACACAGCCAGACTCCTCAGAGAAGGCAGAATATTTTTATTTATAGAGATGATCTAACCTTTTGAAATTCAAATTCACCAGGTTTGGCAATTTTTAAAAAAAATTGATTTGTGAATTTCAAAACACTCTATTTGCTTTGGAAAGATGTGTAGAAGCTTTCGCACTTCTCCAACATTGTACCCAATCTGTTTTATTGTTATTATGACCATAGGAGGAAGTGAGAGAGAAGAGAGATAAAGAAAAAGAGAGATTTTCTTCAAAATAGACACCGGATACACCATATATTTAATCAATTAAATTGGCATGGCTGCTTTCACCTGCCCTATCATTCTCTGCCCATTGTTTGCAATTCAATGTTCCTCAATAATAGCTCAGTAATACAACATTGTCTGTCCCTGTGTGTGTGGTGAGCTGTCATCTATGACCTCTATTTCTTTGCTGTAAATTAATAAAATGGTGCTGGTTGGTTAGCCCCCATCCATTATAATGGTTGTGATAGTCCCCCTGATTGTCTGCAATAAACTAATTGATGTTATAGCTGCATGACATATGGGAAATCCCACCTGGCTATTCTAGTCATCATTTGCTCACTATGTGAATCTTGTGTGAAATGGTGACATGGCACCTGGCAGATTGAATCGCAAACTCTTCAAATTTGCGGGGACCTGCTAATTTTAGGAGATTTATCTTGAATTAAATTCTCCACTGATTGATCCAATGACCTCTATTTATTATCATTTCCGCCTTCAATATTGCTGTGTACACAGTGTTGTGTATACAGAATAGGAAGTATTGACAGCACTTCCTCCTCTGGACTCAATAGTCATGTAATCATTTGGTGTAGGCAGAGCGCAGGACCTGCTGAATTCAAGGAGACCCATTCATTTTTGCTCTCTGCTATAGAGTCAGGAGGTTGAATTTCCCAACCTGTAACTAGAGCTAACATATCACCCCAGTTACAGATGAAATTATGTTGAGATTTCCAAAAAATGCTTTTTGTGGCCTTATGGGAGCACGATGTGTTAATTAAATAAATAGATAAATGAATACAGGGAAGGAAATCTAAAATACAATTGAAAATCCTAATTACTGTTAGTAATCTCTCCCATTTGTGAAAAAAAAAAACTAACATGTGTCCAAAACATTAAAAAAAAGGTTCATAAAGGGCAAAAGTTTTCAAAATGTATTTTAGTGGCCCTTTGTGTTATAAAAATAGGAAAGTTATACAAAAAGTATTTCTTTTATTTTGCCACTGATAAACATAATTATTAAGTTTTGTATTTCACAAAAACGATGCAATATTTGAATATCAAAACGAGAAAAATATTGGAGCTCTTTAAACCACATGTATGAAGAAACATAAAGATTTGCCTAGTCAAGAAAGGGTGACAAATGTCCTGGTCTTGAACTAATTAAAAATGTTTTATTTTTTCATGATTAATTTGAAAGAATGTAGGAAACCTGGAAATTCATTAAAAAATAAAAATAATTAAGTTTAATAAAAACATCAGCGGAGAATACTTCCAGAAAATCATTTTATAATGCAAGGCATACTTTGTAATATGCTAAATCTAATATATAAAGATCAATGTGGATGTGTATGTATGTATGTATGTCTGGAATTGGCATCCGGACCGTCGCAGCTACAGCCATAAAATTTGGCACAGTCACACGTCTGGACCCCGAGAGTGTCATAGGCTGTTTTGTGAGGCGAAATTTTAACCCCGTGCATTCCAATTCACCAAACAATTTTGCCCCTATCTACATACTGGGGAAAAAGTGAAAGGAAAAGTGTTGGAGTCAAATTGACAGCTGCCATATGTGAACAAGAGGGACTTAAAGAATGATAGCGATGGCGCCAAAGAGTATATACCATACAGTTGCTAAGCTGGGGCCATGACATGGGATACTCACCACACACGGAGATATGAACACACACACAAAATGCGCCACACACTACCACGTGCTTCAACACATATACCACCTTCAGCACACATTTCACCACACATTTACCAACCTCGCCACATAAAAGTCGAAACACAAAAGTTGCCACTCAAAACTCGCCACGCTGTCCCAGAGCTGTTTAAAAGATGAAAAATGAGCTGTGATTGGTTGCTAAGAGCAATAGTTTTCTTTGTAGACAGTTGTGGTAACTGAGGCCTATTATTCTTATCATTTCTATGGTGTTATTGTCCTTCTGTAAAGCTGGAAATAACACACTTTATTACCGTGTCAACACAGACCACACTCTGACACAGACTGCAGAGGGAGCCCAGTATCACACACCATAGGATTAGATACATGGCTCAGCAGTCAGTATCACACAGGATAGGATTAGACACATGGCTCAGCAGGCAGTATCACACAGGATAGGATTAGATACACAGCTCAGCAATCAGTATCACACAGGATAGTATTAGATACACAGCTCAGAAGTCAGTATCACACAATATAGGAATAGATACACAGCTCAGCAGTCAATATCACACAGGAGAGGATTAGACACATGGCTCAGCAGGCAGTATCACACAGGATATGATTAGATACAAAGCTCAGCAGTCAGTATCACACAGGATAGGAATAGATACACAGCTAAGCAGACAGTATCACACAAGATAGGATTAGATACACAGCTCAGCACACAATATCACACAGAATAGTATTAGATACATGGCTCAGCAGTCAGTATCACATAGGATAGGATTAGATGCATGGTTTTTATGTGCAGTATAATCATTATAATTTGTTATAACTAATCACAGTTGGTTACTATGCCCAGGCAACGCCGGGCTCTTCAGCTAGTTTCAAATAAATTTGCTAAAATATCTTTGCTTCTGTATAAAATTGGAAACACACAGAGCTAAGGATTTGTCCTTCCTTACTTCATCTCTTGACTATATATGTTGAGACTAATGGCACAAGATGACTAGCCTTGAAAAAAAAGATTTCATATTACTCTGCCAGTAACATTATAACCATTCCTACATTACAACATTAATTAACTTCCTGGGAAGGGGTTTACATGTGTGAGGGGGCTCAGGAATTGTACTTTCCCCCACATGCGGCTGATGCCAGATATATTACATAGCCGGCATCTGTCTCTAACAGAGATTTGACTGTGGCTGTTAGTGATTAGCGAGTATGCTCGGTGCTCGGGTTTCCCGAGCATGCTCGGATTTTCCCGAGCATGCTCGAGTGTCCTCTGAGTATTTTGGCGTGCTCGGAGATTTAGTTTGTGTCGGCGTAGCTGCATGATTTGTGGCTACTGGACAGGCTGATTACATGTGAGGAATGCCTCGTGTATTCAGGCTGTCTGGCAGTCGCAAATCATGCAGCTGCTTCAACACAAACTAAATCTCCGAGCACGCTAAAATACTCGGAGGACACCCGAGCATGCTCGGAAAAACCCGAGCAATGAGTATACTCGCTCATCACTAGCGATTGTTAACCAGTGAAATGTAGCTGTCAAACTCGGACACTAGCATATAAGTGGAACGTGCACCATACTCACGCATATCAACAACCTGATAGTGGGAACGTGAGGATAAAACAAACATGCAAAAAGTTACTTTTTCCTTAAAGAGGCTGTCGACTACTAGTTACAACCACTTCTTAATCTGAATTTTGAGCCAGAGAAAATAAAAATGCATATACTCACCTCTAGTGCCAGCGCCCTTCCAGTGGTGTCAGCACTCTAATTCCCGTAACTCATGTGAGGTTGTTATAACATGTGATCCCTGCACCCAATCAGCACTGGCTACATAGTCCATGCCTTTGTACGTATTAGTAACCAAGAGGAAGTGATTGGCAAGTCGCAGCTCTCACTTCCTTTTGATTATTGAGGCTGTGTGCACACGCTGCAGATTTTGCTGTGGTTCCGCAGCGGATTTGGCCACTGCGGACTCGCAGCAGTTTTTGCTGCGGTGTACAGTACCATGATTCCCTATGGGAATCAAAAACCGTAGTGCAGACGGTGTGGAATTTTCTGCGCGGATTATCTGCTGTTTTCAATCCGCAGAAAGAATTGACATGTCAATTGTTTCTGCAGATTCTGCTGCGGTTTGCCATCTCCTCCATTGAGGAGATGAAAAACCGCAGGGCAAAACCGCAGAGCAATCCGCAGGTAAAACCGCAGGTCTTTTGACCTGCAGTTTCACCTGCGGATTTTACAAAATCCGCGCCGATGAATCCGCATCACAATCTGCAGCGTGTGCACACAGCCTTATATGTCCGAATGCAAGGGCAGTGACACCATCAATGATTGGATGCAGGGCTCACATGTCAGAAGAACCTCATATGAGCCTTGGGAATGAGAGTGCCAACACCGCTGTAACTGCACCGGCACGAGAGCAAACATTGAGATCGAGAAGGGGTTTCCATAGTAGTTGACAGCCACTTTAAAGGTTAAGCTATTTGTGCATTTGTGTGGTTGTGCTACTTTGTGGTTAAAATCCATTTTTGAACTCTCTCAAGGATTTTGCAGACAGGTCACTAGTGTGTATTGAATTTGTGTCATGACAAATGGATGTTTTTGTAAATTTACAGACAGGATGGGCACATCTCTGCTGAATGACCCAATAGACACCTATAGAGATCGTTTTACGATGGATTTCAACTGTAAGGTTCTACAGATCTGTAATGAATAGCATGCATAAACCCTAAATCTGTTTAAAAACTGACCACTGACATTTGCAGTCTGTATGGAAAGACAAACTAGTCTGGATTTGGCAGCTGACACTTGTATAAATCAGATATACAAGTCAGTTGGCCATAGATAGACGCTCTGTATTATCATCTGTGACAAACACGGTATCTCATTCTTTTTTTTTAACTTTCTACCGTGGAAATGATTGCAGATTCAAAAACTTGTCATATGAGACTGATATTATATTGATTTTTAGGATAGAACAGAAATTCAAAGCAAAGCATGCCTTGGAAATTGAAGAGAAATGGAAACAAAATCTCAGGTCTAACAAAGAAGAACAGATAATTTCAGGATAAATAAGAAAGTTGTGTGAAAGTACTGCCGAGTCATAGAAGCATCAAGGCCTTAGAGCATTCAAACATCACGGGAATCTGTTGGAATATTCTGTTACAAAAGCTGCACAGCCTAATGGAGCGTATAACAACATATGTACAAAAAGGAATGCCTGTCAGGATTGTTATTTCATGTGTGTTTAGGCAGAAAAGAGCTATATGAAAATAGAAACTGAACAACTTGAAGCAGATTTTCAAATTAGCAATAAGACATTTTACAGTAATCTTCAAAACAGTGCAGAACAAGCTAACCAGTCTTGAGAGAAATATATGACAAATATGTGATACTGTTTTATAGGGCCACAGTGTGGGTGGAACTCAGGAGAATAAAAATACCAGACTTGCCCACCAGTGCTATGAGAAATGCTCGGCGTACACAAATGTATAATCTCTCATCCGAGAATATTGGGCAAATTATGCAAATCACACCATGATCAAACTCTGATCAGAGTTTGATACTCAGAGTGTGATCACAGTGTGCTCCTATTCTTTGGATGAGCAGAAGATGGAGACAATAATGTCTCCATCTTCTCTGTTTATCAGTCTATGGAAATCGGACTGCGCTTAGGTGTCATCCGAGTGCGGTCCGATGTTTTAATGGACTTATTGATTTGCATGGCCAAGTGCGATCTGAATATCAGATCAAATTCAGGCATGTTGCAAATATTTCTCTAGACCGACTCTCTCCAAGCAAAAAAAATGGACATGTGCATTGCCCCATAGTATAACATTGGTCCATGTACAATCAGATGTTTTGTCAGCTCATACTCAGATCAAAAATATGGCCATGTGCACTAGCCCAAATAATCATACTTCTGATAGACGAAGACCTCACCACTGCAATGGAGCTTATGGACTATAGAGGCTTGTATATTTGCCAAGGAGAACATATGCATATAATCTCCTACAGGCACTTTGGTTGCCTTAGGCCTGTTTCACACATTCATTTTTTGTGTCCACCAAACGGATCTGTTTCCATTTTTTGCCGCAAACGGATGCTACCGGATCCGTTTTTTTGACGGATCGGCGGTAGCCGCTAATGCAAGTCTATGGGAAAAAAAATGGATCCGCCAAAACATGGCGGATCCATTTTTTAACGGAAAACGACGGATTTGGACGGATTTAAAAAAACGGAAGTGTGATCCAGGCCTAATAGGGAATTTAGATTTTGAGCTCCAATAAGGACAGATATGTAATTGTATGTAAAGCGCTGTAGAAATTTAGTGGAACTATATAAGTGAGTAAAATAAATTCCTGATAATTAAATCTGATTAATTGCAGTGTAACTCATTGGCTCCTCTTCAACAAGACCGATGTAAAGGGAGCCGGTCTTCATGAGGGGAAATGTTGAAGTAAGATGCTGATTCCTTGATCAGTGCACGCGAACTTAATGAATTGGGTGTGTTTGAAAAGTAGTGTGCACCACAAATCTTAAGGGGGCTTTACACATAGCGATATCGTTAGCGATATCGCTAAAGCGTCACCAATTTTGTGACGCAGCAGCGATATCGCTGCATGTGATACTTACCTCCGACCGGCTCCCCCGCTGGCTGTCGCTGATCGTGCGAGATTGTCCACATCCATTTCTCGTCATCGGCTTCCAGCTGGCGCCGACGAGCGAGCTATGGACGTGGGCAGAAGACAGCGGTCATAGCTTCGTCTGAAAGGTAAGTGCGACCGCCGAGCATCGCTACATCGCTGGTGAGATCTGCCTGTGTGGCAGCTCACTAGGAACCATTTAGAGATGCACCAGCAATCCTGACCGGGTCGTATCGTGGTTGGGATCGCTGGTGCATCGCTAAATGTAAAGGGGCCTTAACGCCAGTCCCTGCCTGTAAGGTGTACCAGGTCCAGACCCTGCTCTGCCCTGACGATTTTGGTGGAGCAACACTTTTATAAATTGGGCCACTATCTTGATTTGTTTGTATTTCAATATAGCATAGCTTCAATTCATTATTGCCTTTGCGCTTTTTTTCTGGGTTTAAAATGGCTCTATTGTTAACTGTTTTTTCAAATCATGAGGTGTTTCTTGTGTGGCACCTTAGTAAAGAAATTATGGAAAGAGAGCGCACATAGGGAAATAAATTGATATTTTGGGTGACAATACATGGTTAGTGCACTTACCTTTACAGGTTGTGAACAGTCACAACCCCTTGCAGAATGTAAAAGCAATCAGTGGTCGCTGCAGACTCCCGTAGATACCAATGTCACAAAGGAGGAAAGAAAAAGACTGGGTTTTTCAATGTATCTGCGCTGACCACACAAGGACAGGATTATTCTTCAAAGAATTCTTTGGCCCTGAGTAAGTGGCAGATTTGCCACGAAACGCGTTGGCACAATAAAGCTTTGAAGAATAATCCTGTCCTTGTGTGGTCAGCACGGACACATTGAGAAACCCGGTCTTTTTCTTTCCTCCTTTGTTACCTTAGTAATGAGACAACTTTTTATAGGCCATCAGTTGAACCGTCTGATATTATTTTTACTAAGTGACAGGATTGCTTTCTAATTACTGATAGGTTTCAGCTGGTGTCATGTGACTTTCCATGTTTTTTTGCACCTCCTTTTTATGTGTTCAATACTTTTTTCATGTATCATTTCTCATTATCACACATAACTTCATTTATGGACATCTATGGTTTTACTTCTTTACCTGTGTGGATTGGATGGGTTTTTACTGACATGTGCTGAGAGTTTCATGACAATAGCACCTTTAGAAATATATTTACATGGAAAATTGATGATGTGTCCAGTAGAGTTGAGCGAAACGGGTCGAAAAATTTCAAAAGTCGCCGACTTTTGGCAAAGTCGAGTTTCATGAAACGAAACCCGACCCTAGGATGAGGTCGGCCACGAGGTCGGCGACTTACGTGCCAAAGCCGCGTTTCAAAAGTTTGTTTTGCGCTCTTTTTCAGCCAATCAGGATCCACGGACACTGTGGGCAACGTGATGACATAGGCAGGGGTCACCACCATCTTTCAGAAGGGCATGCAAGTGATTGGCTTGCTTTGGTGGGCGTCACAGGGGTTATAAAAGGGCGTGCACGCCGACCGCCATCTTACTTCTGCCGATCTTAGCATAGGGAGAGGTTGCTGCTGCTGATTCTGTAGGGAGAGCGTTAGGCAGGGAAGAAGAAAAAAAACTGCTTCTGCTGCTAGCGATTTTGCCTGTACAACACACCAGTCACTGTGTGTGCAGTGCAAGGGGAGGCTATATTGTGGTGGATCAGCGGTGTTGGTTGTTAGGCTGCCTTCTAAGGCTTCCTGACAGCTGCATTGCTGTTTACCCACTTCTCTGCAAACTGCTTTTTTTAAAAGCAATCCCAATTTTTTTTTTTGTCCTGCTGAGGTACTGAGCGTGCATTTTTTCACACTATACAGCGGTGTACGCTCCTCACACAGTACCGTGTAACGGCTGTTATCACAGCCACAGTGAAGCTATCTGTGTGTCACTCTGTGAGAATAAGTCGAGGACATGTTCCGTTCTTACAGACCTGCACCTACTAGTTTTGTCTAGCTTTCAAACAGTTAAATATATTTGCTGTTTGATCACATTCAAAACTATAGAGAGACAGCGTGTGTCAGTCCGTATACTTAAAAAACACGGAGCTTGACAATTTTACGTACACCGGACAGCCGTGTACATGCACGCTCCTCTCAGTACCATGTAACGGCTGTTATCACGGCCACAGTGAAGCTATCTGTGTGTCACTCTGTGAGAATAAGTCGAGGACATGTTCCGTTCTTACAGACCTGCACCTACTAGTTTTGTCTAGCTTTCAAACAGTTAAATATATTTGCTGTTTGATCACATTCAAAACTATAGAGAGACAGCGTGTGTCAGTCCGTATACTTAAAAAACACGGAGCTTGACAACTTTACGTACACCGGACAGCCGTGTACGTGCACGCTCCTCTCAGTACCGTGTAACGGCTGTTATCACGGCCACAGTGAAGCTATCTGTGTGTCACTGTGGAAGGATAAGTGGAGGACTTGTTCCGTTCTTACAGACCTACACTCTAGGGAGATTCCTATTCTGCCCAATTCTACATACACCTTGTAGTTTGTGATACACTAGCCAATTTCTGCCTGTGACATAGCGCTCTGATATTCAGTGGGCCTCACACAATCCAAAAGTGTCCAGTGTCCACTAGTGTGTGCAGAAATTCAAAATCTCCCTTATCCTGTAGTCACTTTTTTCACACCTGTGCCATCGAGCCTGTGACATAGCGCTCTGATATTTAGTGGGCCTCACACAATCCAAAAGTGTCCAGTGTCCTCTAGTGTGTGCAGAAATTCAAAATCTCTGTGATCCTGTAGTCACTTTTTTCACACCTGTGCCATCGAGCCTGTGACATAGCTCTCTGATATTCAGTGGGCCTCATACAATCCAAAAGTTTCCAGTGTCCACTAGTGTGTGCAGAAATTCAAAATCTCCCTTATCCTGTAGTCACTTTTTTCACACCTGTGCCATCGAGCCTGTGACATAGCTCTGTGATATTCAGTGGGCCTCACACAATCCATAAGTGTCCAGTGTCCACAAGTGTGTGCAGAAATTCAAAATCTCCCCTGTCCTATAGACACCTTGTACCTTGTTTTACATTACTATATAGTTTGTTGGATTTTGTCTACATTTCTACAAAAAATATGGAAGGCTGGTGGAAGAGGCAGTGGAATTGGGCGGGGGTTGGCAGCTGGTAATGATGGTGTTGGTGGTGGATCTGATGGTAGTGGCAAGAGCAAAATAGGACCGAATGCGTTATTGTCCGGCTCCATAAGTCTTCGAAGGCTTAGTTTTCTAGGAGTTTGGCAAACCGCTTTTAAAGCCAGAGCATCAGGAAAAAGTTTTGTCTTACATTGCTGACTCAGCCTCCAGCTCTATCGCCTCCTCTTCTGAAGTTGTAAAAAGTAAAAGCACTGAGTCGTCATCGGAGGCTCATGTTCATGAACCACACCTTTCCTTGTGTCCTTCACCCCAACCAAGATTGAAGGATGACGCAGGCCATACTACTGAATACTCCATGGAGCTGTTTTCACATACCATGCCTGGATTATCAAGTGAAATGGTGAATTACCCAGGCCAAGATGAATCTGACATGGAGTGCACTTATGCACAGCCGCTGATAGATGATTCTGCTGGTACATTCACTCAGAGCACTACATTGTCCTCGCAGTGTACAGAGCCAGATTCTGACCCTGATGAGACTCAGGTGCCCCTTCCCGCACACTATACCACCATACACGGTGACACAGAGGAAGGTGCACATGACATTGAAGAGGAGGTGATGGTTGACCCAGTTGTTGTCCCAGATTGGCATCCATTGGGGGAAGAGGGTGCTGCTTCCAATAGCTCAGATGAGGAGCATCTACAGCAGACATCGACATCGCAACAGCTGTTATCTGGCACCCCCGGAGCCCTCCAAAGACAGGTTCCAAAAATCAAAAGAGTTGCTGGACAGCTTGTCCAGAGGGTCAAAAGATCACAGCGTGCTAGGCCGCAAAATGTCTGCCAAAGTAGGAAGAGTGCAGTGTGGCACTTTTTTGAACAAAATCCTCATGATCAGGCCAAGGTTATCTGTAAGAAGTGCGCAAAGACCTTTACCCGAGGGAAAAATCTGAAAAATTTGAATACCAGTTGCATGCTTAGACATTTAACCACCATGCACTTGCAAGCGTGGGCACAACACCAAACCTCAAGTGCCACATGTGCAACTGATCACCAAGAAGGTAGTAAGCAATGCTACATTGTTTCCCCCACTGTAAGCTCACCGGTTAGCACAGCAGCAAATGTTGAGGTGTCGTTGCAAGGCCACAGCAGTCAGGGAATCCCACTGTTATATCAACGAAATACTGAATCTAGGCCATCAGAAAGAACACCAACTCCATCACCATCATTAACCCTCTCTCAGTCCGCCCTGTCCACCGCTACTTCCACCATATGCAGCTCTCAAGTCCAGCTCACCCTAGCAGACACTATGAGTAGGTCAAGAAAGTACTCAGTCTCTCATCCGCGTACACTGGGTTTGAACGCCCACATTGCCAAACTAATCTCGTTTGAGATGATGCCCTATCGGTTGGTGGAAAGCGCAGCTTTCCGCGAACTCATGGCCTATGCAGTACCACGCTATGACCTACCCAGTCACCACTTCTTCTCTCGCAAAGCCATCCCAGCCCTCCACCATCATGTAAAAGACCGCATTGTCCATGCACTCAAGCAGTCAGTGAGTGGAAAGGTGCACCTCACAACTGATGCATGGTCCAGTCGGCATGGCCAGGGCCGTTACGTGTCTATCACTGCGCACTGGGTTAATGTGGTGGATGCAGGGTCCACAGGGGACAGCGGTGGTGGGACAGTGCTGCCTAGCCCACGGTATAGGAAACAGTTGGCTGTAGGCGTTCGACCCTCCTCCTCCTCCTCCAGAAGCAAAAGCTCGTCCACAGAGCGCAGTCGTACGAGCACTCCATCTGCAGCTGCCACTGTTGCACACGAGGTGTCCCCCTATCGAGCAGCTAGTGGAAAGCGTCAGCAGGCTGTGTTGCAGATAATGTGTTTGGGCGACAGACACACCGCCGAGGTGCTGGCCGAGTACTTGAAGCGACAAACTGAGTCATGGCTGGGCAGTGTACATCTTGAGGCAGGCAAGGTAGTTAGTGATAACGGACGTAATTTTGTGGCAGCCATAGCCCTTTCAAAACTCAGCCACATACCTTGCTTGGCTCACACCTTGAACCTGGTGGTGCAGTGCTTCCTCAAAAATTATCCAGAGTTAACAGCCCTGCTCCAGAAGGTGCGAAGACTGTGCGCGCACATCCGCCGGTCGCCTGTACACTCCGTTCGTATGCAGAAGCTGCAGCGATTGCTCCACCTTCCCAACCACCGCCTCATTATCGACATTGCAACAAGGTGGAACTCCACCCTGCACATGGTGGAGCGGCTGTGCGAGCAGAGGCAGGCCATAATGCATTTGTGGGAGGATACATGGCAAGGCACTTTGAGAGCAGACATGGAGTTCACAGGTGTGCAGTGGTCGAAGCTGAAAGACCTCTGTAAAGTCCTTCAGTGTTTTGAGGAATGCACACGGATGGTAAGCACAGACGACGCCATCCTAAGCATGAGCATCCCACTTATGCGTCTGCTCATGCAAACTTTGACGCACCTTAAGGAGCAGGCGTCTGCAGCCAATTTTGATGAGGAGGAAGAGGAGGAGGGAATCCTTGATGACATTCAGCCATTGTCTGCTCAGGGACCTCTCCTGGACGAGGTGGAGGAAGAAGAGGAGGAGGAGGATGATGATGGGGATGATTACTTAGGGGAGGAGGATGCATCTCGTGGGGCAAGTGAAAATGTTGGCGTGGCAAGGTCTGGTACAGGGTTTGTGCGTGACTGGAGAGATGTGGATTTGCCAGAAAGTGCTCCTCCAACCAGCACTCGCAGTGCATCATTGACACCGGGAACATTGGCCCACATGTCAGATTATGCCTTGCAGATCCTAAAAAGGGACCCTCGCATTGCCAAAATGATGAACGATGACGACTACTGGTTGGCCAGCATCCTGGATCCACGCTATAAAGGCAAATTACAAAACATCATGCCACAGGAGAACCTTGACCTAATATTGGCTAATAAACAAGCAACTCTGGTAAATCGGTTGCTTGAGGCATTCCCAGCACACAGCAGCGGTGATGGTTCTCACACGAGCCGTACGGGCCAGGGGCAGCTTGGCAGAGGTGTTCATGGTGCACACAGCAGAAGTGGCGTTGGAGACAGGGGTTTCATGACAATGTTGTGGACTGATTTTTCAAGTACCGCTCACACAACTGGTAATACTGCATCAATGGAAAGTGCCAGGAGACAGCAGTTGTCAACTATGGTTACAAACTACTTTTCCTCCCATATCGATGTTCTCCCACACAGGTCATTCCCCTTTGACTATTGGGCCGCTAAACTGGACACCTGGCCTGAATTGGCACAATATGCCTTACAGGAGCTCGCTTGCCCAGCTGCAAGTGTGCTATCAGAAAGAGTCTTCAGTGCAGCTGGATCAATCCTGACAGAAAAAAGGACCCGTCTGTCAACCCAAAATGTGGATGATCTAACCTTCATTAAAATGAACCATGCATGGGTTTCCAAGGATTTTGTCCCACCTTCCCCTGATGACACATAGTGTGACAGAAAAATGGCTTGCTTTGGTCCACCTCTTCCTGGGACTTGACCTATTTCGCCTTTTGCATCAGCTGAATGTCCAACATCAACATATGCCACTTTCTGAAACTCCCTAACTGTGCTGCCCCCCCCCATGGCCGGGGTTACCACCTAGCGCACGACACCGTGCGAGTGCCGTTGCCCTGGACAGGTGGGTAGGCCGACTCTTGGGCGCGGGCACTGGCACAGGGTCCCTCATAGTGCAATCAAGTGTCTCTGACGGTGGTGGTGCACACCCGCCGTCAGACACACCGCCGTACTATGAGGGGCCCAGTGCCAGTACCGACGCCCACGAGTGGGCCTCCCTTGCTTGGGCAGGGCCCCAGCATTTGCAATCTTTACCTCTCCCTGCTCCTCCGCTGTGTAGTCTGGGCCGTCAAATCCATACTGTGCCTGACACCGTCTGATTCTGCCTCATGATGTATAGACATATATTTTGAATGTGTACGCTATCCATACATGTTATCCGGCGATACGGTAGCCTTTCTCACCTTTGTGCAATCACGTGCAATCCATACTGGGCCTAACACCGTCTGAGCCTGCCTCCTGATGTATAGACATATATTTTGAATGTGTACTCTATCCATACATGTTTTCCGGGGATACGGTACCCTTTCTCACCTTTGTGCAATCACGTGCAAGCCATACTGGGCCTAACACCGTCTGAGCCTGCCTCCTGATGTATAGACATATATTTTGAATGTGTACGCTATCCATACATGTTATCCGGGGATACGGTACCCTTTCTCACCTTTGTGCAATCTCGTGCAATCCATACTGTAGAGAGCAGAGAAATAGAGGCAGCAGAGGTGGGAAGTTGTATCATTCAGGCTGCTTGCTGGCAGTGAATGGAGTAAATACATGCAGGGTGGCTCAGTTGATTACCATTTGGATATATTACAGCAGAGAAATAGAGGCAGCAGAGGTGGGAAGTTGTATCATTCAGGCTGCTTGCTGGCAGTGAATGGAGTAAATACATGCAGGGTGGCTCAGTTGATTACCTGTGTGAAGAGAGAAGATGAATGTTAATTCCATGCCATGTATAACTGCCGTTTTGCTGGATGCTTATCTGAGCCACCCTGCATGTATTTACTCCATTCACTGCCAGCAAGCAGCCTGAATGATACAACTTCCCACCTCTGCTGCCTCTATTTCTCTGCTGTAATATATCCAAATGCTAATCAACTGAGCCACTCTGCATGTATTTACTCCATTCACTGCCAGCAAGCAGCCTGAATGATACAACTTCCCACCTCTGCTGCCTCTATTTCTCTGCTGTAATATATCCAAATGGTAATCAACTGAGCCACCCTGCATGTATTTACTCCATTCACTGCCAGCAAGCAGCCTGAATGATACAACTTCCCACCTCTGCTGCCTCTATTTCTCTGCTGTAATATATCCAAATGGTAATCAACTGAGCCACCCTGCATGTATTTACTCCATTCACTGCCAGCAAGCAGCCTGAATGATACAACTTCCCACCTCTGCTGCCTCTATTTCTCTGCTGTAATATATCCAAATGGTAATCAACTGAGCCACCCTGCATGTATTTACTCCATTCACTGCCAGCAAGCAGCCTGAATGATACAACTTCCCACCTCTGCTGCCTCTATTTCTCTGCTGTAATATATCCAAATGGTAATCAACTGAGCCACCCTGCATGTATTTACTCCATTCACTGCCAGCAAGCAGCCTGAATGATACAACTTCCCACCTCTGCTGCCTCTATTTCTCTGCTGTAATATATCCAAATGGTACAACTCCATACTTCTGCTGCTTGACCATTTTGCTGCATATTTAAGTGTTCTTGCTAAAGCTTTGGTATAATTCATTTGTTGCACTGTATGTAATACTTACTGCTTTAGATCTGTGACTGGGGCCTTTCTAGATCTTATCAGGTGGAAGGTGCTATAGCATTTTGCCACATCTTGGTCTAGTGCCTTTGATCATCTAACCATCCCCTGGTGTGCTGGCCCCAGCTGCCAAATTATACCCAACCATCTCCCACAATCCCTCTCTCCTGACCCTGTAGTGTGGCCTATATATGTAGTAGTTGCTAAGGGGAATCACGCAGTGTGGGGTACAGCACGCAAGCATCCCATAAGCAAAGCATCACAGAAGATAAGCATCCAGCAAAACGGCAGTTATACATGGCAGTTAGTCAGGGCAGGAGTCAGGTAACCCACACCTTGCCTTCCCCTTTAACCATGTGCTTTATTTTTATCCTCCTGTGTTCCCTTGCCATCCACATTCATCACCCTATCCCCCCTCCATCACGACTCATACACATCAGCCCCTCTATACTTCCCTCTCCCATGTACAGCTCCCACACACTCCTCACCTTCCTGAGAAACCTCAGCCCATCTTGCCCAAACACATCGCAGAAAAAAACTACTTACAATTCCAACAACTATTGGCTCTTTATCTTCCTTCTCCTACTGATTTCAGGGGACATCTCCCCCAACCCTGGTCCACCATCCCCCAACCTCGACCCCTACCCTACCTCATATCGAAACCACAATAATCTGATTAACATTACTTGCACTCCCTCATCTCAATCTTTTAATTGTGCCCTCTGGAATCCACGGTCTGCTTGTAACAAGCTTCCTTTCCTACACAACTACTTTCTGAACAACTCTCTTAATCTGTTGGCCCTCACTGAAACCTGGATTCAGGATTCTGACACTGTCTCTCCTGCTGCCATTTCCTACGGTGGCTTACAATTCTCTCACTCCCCGAGACCCACAAACAGACCTGGTGGTGGAGTTGGCATACTCCTGTCCCCACCATGCACTTTCCAGGTCATCCCCCCAGTCCCATCACTCTTATTCCCTTCTTTTGAGGTCCACACCATCAGGCTCTTCCGTCCCCTCTCCCTCAGGGTAGCGGTCATTTACCGGCCCCCAGGCTCACCCACCCTCTTCCTTGACCACTTTTCAGCCTGGCTGCCACACTTAATGTCCTCAGAACTACCAACCCTCATCCTGGGAGACTTCAACATCCCCATTAACAGCCCTAATTCCACATCTGCATCCCAGCTTCTATCACTAACCACCTCTCTAGGCCTCTCACAGCTTTCAACCTCTGAGACACATAAGGACGGTAACACCCTTGATCTGGTCTTCTGCCGGCTCTGTTCAATCTCCCACCTAAACAACTCACCGCTTCCACTCTCTGACCACAACATTCTCTCCTTCACGCTCACAAATCCTCTCCCACCCCAGCTCATTCCTACCTACCACACAGTCAGAAATCTACAAGCTATTAACCCTCAGACACTTTCAGATTCCCTACACTCATCTCTGTCCCCAATCTCCTCTCTTTCCTGTCCTAATCTGGCTGTTCATCACTACAATGACACTCTTAGAAGCACCCTTGACCAAGTAGCTCCCCTCACCCTCAGAACCTCCAAACACAGAGTAAAAGAGCCCTGGCTCACATCGCAAACTCAACTTCTCCAGCGATGCTCCAGGAGTGCTGAACGCCTATGGAGAAAAACCCGCACACCAGAAGACTTCATCCACTTCAAATTTATGTTAAGAACCTATAACGCTGCCCTTCACCTTGCCAAACAGACCTACTTCACCACCCTGATCTCACTAGCCAACAACCCCAAGAAACTTTTTGACACTTTTCACTCCCTCCTCAGGCCAAAAGCACAAGCCCCTATCACAGACATTTGTGCTGATGACCTGGCCTCCCACTTTACAGAAAAAATAGATAATATCCGTCAAGAAATCTGCTCCCAACCACCAAGTGCTGTGACTCCCATCCCTTCCTACATCTCCCCTGGCTCACTCTCCACATTTGATCCCATAACAGAAGAAGAAGTCTCCAGACTCCTCTCTTCTTCTCGTCCGACTACATGCACTACCGACCCCATTCCCTCACATCTCCTCCAGTCTCTCTCTCCAGTCGTCACAACCCACCTAACTACAATCTTTAATCTCTCCCTCTCCTCGGGCATTTTCCCATCCTCTTTCAAACACGCCATCGTTACTCCACTACTAAAGAAACCTGCTCTCGACCCATCCTGCACAAACAACTACAGACCAGTCTCCAATCTCCCCTTCATCTCTAAACTTTTGGAACGCCTAGTTTACTCCCGCCTTACCCGTTACCTCTCCATTCACTCCCTTCTAGACCCTTCACAGTCCGGCTTCCGCCCCCTACATTCGACTGAAACTGCACTCATCAAAGTGACCAATGACCTTCTGACAGCAAAACGTAACGGTGACCACTCTCTGCTCATTCTTCTTGACCTATCTGCAGCTTTCGATACTGTTGACCACCATCTCCTACTCTCTAGGCTCCAGTCACTAGGCATTAAGGACACTGCACTCTCCTGGTTCTCTTCCTATCTCTCTGACCGCTCCTTCAGTGTTTTGTTCTCTGGCTCCACATCATCTCCTCTTCCTCTTGCTGTCGGGGTACCTCAGGGCTCAGTCCTTGGCCCCCTTCTTTTCTCTCTCTACACGGCCCCAATTGGACAGACCATCAGCAGATTTGGCTTTCAGTACCATCTTTATGCTGATGACACACAACTATACACGTCTTCCCCCGACCTTACCCCCGCTGTACTACAGAACGCCAGTGACTGTCTGTCCGCAGTCTCCAATATCATGTCCGCTCTCTATCTGAAACTCAACCTCTCCAAAACTGAACTTCTTCTGCTCCCGCCGTCTACTAACCTCCCTAAATCTGACATTTCCTTCTCCGTGGGCGGTACCACAATAACGCCCCGGCAGCAGGTGCGCTGTCTGGGTGTTATGTTTGACACCAATCTCTCCTTTACATCCCATATACAATCCCTTGCCCGCTCTTGCCGCTTACACCTAAAGAACATCTCTAGAATCCGCCCTTTTCTCACTATGGAAACAACAAAAACCCTCACTGTTGCATTGATCCACTCTCGCCTGGATTACTGCAACGCTCTATTATTTGGCCTCCCCGTCACTCGACTATCCCCTCTCCAGTCCATACTCAATGCAGCAGCCAGGATCGTCCATCTGGGTAATCGGTACTCGGACGCGTCCGCTCTTCTCCAGTCCTTACATTGGCTGCCCATTCATTATAGGATCCAATTCAAAGTACTTGTTCTCACTCACAAAGCTCTCCACAGTGCGGCACCCCCTTACATCTCTTCTCTCATTTCTGTCTATCGGCCTAGCCGATCGCTGCGCTCTGCAAACGACTTTCGACTAACCTCTGCACTAATCCGTACCTCCCACTCCCGACTCCAAGACTTCTCCCGTGCTGCTCCTATCCTCTGGAATGCTCTACCCCAAGAAATCAGGACTATCCACAATTTGCATAGTTTTAGGCGCTCCCTCAAAACACACCTGTTCAGAGCGGCCTATCACATTCACTAATCAAAGTCATTCTCTGTGTAAGTGTGCGTGCGTAGCCCATTCACTATCTCCATCCATCCTTCACTCCTGCAAGATGGCTGGACCTTCATTGTAAATACACCATTGTAAATACACACCTGTACTCTGTATCTCCCTCACCTCATTGTAGATTGTACGCTCTCACGAGCAGGGTCGTCTTATTTCGTCTTATTTTGCTTTAATTATTGTATTGTTAGCGTTGTTACTTATGACTTGTGTTTTGAAACTGTTAAACTGTAAAGCACTGCGGAATATGTTGGCGCTATATAAATAAAGATTATTATTATTATTATTATTACTGGGCCTACCACCGTCTGAGCCTGCCTCCTGATGTATAGACATATATTTTGAATGTGTACGCTATCCATACATGTTATCCAGGGATACGGTACCCTTTCTCACCTTTGTGCAATCACGTGCAAGCCATACTGGGCTTAACACCGTCTGAGCCTGCCTCCTGATGTATAGACATATATTTTGAATGTGTACGCTATCCATACATGTTATCCGGGGATACGGTACCCTTTCTCACCTTTGTGCAATCACGTGCAAGCCATACTGGGCCTAACACCGTCTGAGCCTGCCTCCTGATGTATAGACATATATTTTGAATGTGTACACTATCCATACATGTTATTCGGGGATACGGTACCCTTTCTCACCTTTGTGCAATCACGTGCAATCCATACTGGGCCTAACACCATCTGAGCCTGCCTCCTGATGTATAGACATATATTTTGAATGTGTACGCTATCCATACATGTTATCCGGGGATACGGTACCCTTTCTCACCTTTGTGCAATCACGTGCAAGCCATACTGGGCCTAACACCGTCTGAGCCTGCCTCCTGATGTATTGACATATATTTTAAATGTGTACGCTATCCATACATGTTATCCGGGGATACGGTACCCTTTCTCACCTTTGTGCAATCACGTGTAATCCATACTGGGCGTGAGAACGGCTGACGAGCTGTTAAGCAAGCTACAGCACCTGTGGTTTGCACACGTAAGTTTTTCATTTTTTCAGGAATGACGGTTAGGCCTAATTCCGGAACTGCGGTTGACCTGCACTTACTGGGAAATCATCGTTCGCGGGTAATAATTGTAATCAGTGATCCCCATCACTAACATTGTTCAGCGGGTTATCTGCACCTGTAAGCGACGAACGCTGGCCTTTTCACTATACTATACTCTGGAGAATGATAGATGGGGCCCACCATACACTGGAACATTCCAAAGGTGGACATCAGACACTGGAGCAGCATTTACAGGGCCCATTATACACTAGAGCATTAGAAATGGGGCCCATTATGTTTGGAGCATTATTTGGGCCCATAAGACAGTGGAGCTTCATCCATGGGGACCAACATATACTGTAGCATTATGTGGAGCTCATCATATACTGTTTCAAACATTATATGGGACCAATGATTCTGTATGGAGAAATAGATGGGCCTCGTCATGAGATGTAAAAAGTGAAGTATTTTTCATTGTACTATACCGCTATTTCTCTGCCGTATCGGAGCATGATGAGTTGTGGTATGTGTTAAAAGGGCGCTCTTTCGCCCAGGGCACATGAAAACCTGGAGCCAGCCCTACCCCCCCACAACTTTAGCCAAATAACCCCCATTTTTCAGTGCGCAACTTGTATTATGAAGTTAATTAAGGTTGACAAGCTTAAGTAAGAAGAATTGATGCTTTTGGCATTCAAATGGGCACTGTAGGTGTGTTTCCTGTCCTCCTCTCACTGCCAACTTTTATTGCCCATTGACTTACATTGGGTTTCGTGTTTCGGGACGACCCCGACTTTTCCCGATAATCGGCCGATCTTGCTCGACCCGACTTTTGGAAAAGTCGGGTTTCACGAAACGAAACTCGACCCTAAAAAAACAAAAGTCGCTCAACTCTAGTGTCCAGTACTTCTTTCACCCACTGTGTATATATATATATATATATATACCAAGTAAACATATGTAAATTAGTATATGTATAAATGCATATTTGTGTGTGTAATATTATTTCATTCAGATATGCCGAACACTGAACAGCATGAAAGGACACAAGGTTATTTGGTGCATGCCTGTGTGTAGATACAGTGTGCTATGAATATTTGATACAGCAAACAATTGTATTTTTATATTTTAACTCGTCTCTGAAGATGGGACGTACTAGTGGGATATGTATATAATAGTTCATCTATTTTTATAATTATCTCTACCAAAAAAGCAACATACAAGGTTGAATACCGTAGAATAGAATCATAGAATCGTAGAGTTGGAAGGGACCTCCTGGGCCATCTGGTCCAACCCCCTGCTCAAAGCAGGATTCGCTAAATCATCCCAGTCAGATGTCTGTCCAGCCTCTGTTTGAAGACTTCCATTGAAGGAGAACTCACCACTTCTCGTGGTAGCCTGTTCCACTCATTGATCACTCTAATTGTGAAAAAGTTTTTTCTAATATCTAATCTGTGTCTCCTCCCATTCAATTTCATCCCATTGCTTCTAGTCTTTCCTTGTGCAAATGAGATTGCTATGCAGTAACATGACATGGCTAGTAAGCAGTGTACTAGAAACAGAGCATTAACCCAGAGTAAGAAGAACAAGGCTAATGTAAAAATGTTATTCCTAGGAAAAAATGCAGAATGCCAGGAAGTTCATGGAAAATACCATGCAAATATGACTAGCTTAATGTGTAAGTGATTTCACTGAAGCTGGTGTTCAGACATTACAATTTAAAACTATGTAGCGTGTACCACCATTTTCAAGTCATTGGACAGAAATTGCAAGTGGGGCAGCACGGTGGCTCAGTGGTTAGCATTGCAACGCTGGGATCCTGGGTTCAAATCCCACCAAGTACAACATCTGCAAGGAGTTGGTATGTTCTCCTCGTGTTTGCTTGGGTTTCCCCTGGGTTCTCCAGTTTCCTCTCACTTTCCAAAGACATACTGATAGGGAATTTAGATTGTGAGCCCCATCGGGGACAGGGATGATGTGTGCAAAACTGTAAAGCGCTGTGGAATATGTTAGCGCTACATAAAAATAAAGATTATTATTATTATTAAGTTAAATTTGTGTTTTACAAAAATAAAATGTCCTACACCTAATATATACCGAATGAATGAGGTTATCTGTTTTAATATTTTAATATTGAATAGTTTTCTTATCTTAACTTTTTCACGACATGCGTCATACATGTACTGCACATGTCGTGTGTCTCCCTTTGATGTGGGCTCCGGAGGTGAGCCCTTATCTTTCCCGGCACATGTCAGCTGTTTTGATCAGATTAAGTGCAAGTAAGAGACCCCAAAGCCTAAACATGTCTAAACATGTCACAGGGGAAGCAAGACAGTAGCAGTCATGTGGGCTTCCTCTGTGGTAGTTAGACCTTTCACTAGGTTTCACCATGTGGAACATAATAGATTTCTAAAAATGCTGTAATACTTTATATGAAGTCATTATAACCTCATTTAATGTCAGCTGCCACCAGATATTATTTTAGAGCCTATTACATCACCATTCCATTGAAGATTTTGTCAAAACAAGTTCTAGAATGAAATAATGATCAGTCCCCTGAACTCCATTTGAGTAAGTGACTTCTGTATTGAAGAGCGGTGTATGAATGATACCATGACAAGTCTGTGAACGCTACAGAAGCACTGACATCGAAAAGGACTCGGGGTCATTGCTATTCATTGATTAAGAAAATCCAAACAGTCTCAAAACTTACATTTAGGCAGGACTCTGAGAAAGAGACTTTTTCAGTACTATTAGTACTTTATATGAAGCCATTATTTCTATTTCAGAAGTGTTATTATTATTATACATTTATATAGCGCCATTTATTCCATGGTGCTTTACATATGAAAAGGGGAAATATAGACAAGTACAATAAACATGTGTAAGACAAGGGACACACAAGTACAGAAGGAGAGAGGACCCTGCCCACGAGGGTTCACAGTGTACAGGACTTTAATTAAATAATTGATTAATTAATTAAGTGATATTATTTAAAATGACTTTTGACGTTTATGCTTTCTAGTTATATTAAGAAAAATAATGAACAAATTGAGTAGAGTTTTTTCTAGCCGAAAAAATATTTCAAAGAAATGTTAGTATAGAAAACAAAAGCGATTTTCATCAGCGCCGATCCCCAGTCTCTCCAATGCCAGAGCTCCTCAGATCCTTGCTTGTCCCTGCTTCTTGGTCCAACTGGACATCCACTGGTTTAAGGTGGGCAAAAATGGCTTATCAGGTATGTCCTATAATTTCCTTAATGCAAAGACTCACCTGGAACTAGGCCATTGGTGACCTGGGGAGAGTCAAAACTGGATCACTGGAGGTGAGAATTTATTTTTTTGCTATTTAGTAAATCTTTCAATGCATCATTTTATCAATAGGACTGGATTACTATAATGCACCAATGAAAAGTTAAAAAAAATGTTATAGTCACCTCACTACAGACCTCTCAAGACCCTCTGATGCTTACCGCCACCCATCCAGTCTTCACCGCATCCCTGAATCCACCACTACTCACCATGGAATCTTTGCATCTCCCGCACTTTGTCAGGACTTCTCCAGGAGTCCTGAAGGGTTCTGTATGTTTTCATGGGAGGTTATCAGCATCATGACATAAACCTTAAACTCTACTGTGCATGTGCAGAAAACTCCCGGATTCCTTGATACCTGAAAGTTTTGCCATAGTCCGGGAGATATGAAGATTCCATGTGGAACCAGGGGATCCACAGATTTGGCGAGGACCAGACAGATGATGTTGAGTAGTGGAAGGGCTTTAGAAATCAATGGTGAGGTGAGTGTAATCATTTTTTTTTTTACATTTTATTTTTAGATGGCACATTGTGATGCAGAAAAATGGCTGCCAATATCTGCCATTTTGTTGAATTCTCGCAGAAGTAAATTTTGGCAAATGTGGATTTTTGCAAAATTTAAGTAAAATTCAATTCTATTTAAATTCCTTCCCAAATTTCTAATAATATGTATAGTTCAAGATGTGTGAAATAAGTACACGGAAACCTATTAAATGAAATAATGTCAGTGACATTTCTTTGTGCAAGTATCTAAAATATGGCCAACCTCTCAAATATTGTCATGATTGTCTATTATATCACATTTAACTGTTTTCTCAGTATGACCAATAGCCATTGGAATGGGATGTGGACTTTTTATCACAAATATATAAATCTCATTTATTTAACTGATGGGAAGGATTTCATTCTCAATTCATCATATCTTGCAGGTGTGCTCGGTAGATGAATTATAGAAGAAATATCCTGAGTGTAAATGTTAACTATGTTGTTCTACCTCTAAATTCTACTTTATTCACTATTTTTTCTAAACCGCATAAAAATCCAAACAGTTTAGAAAGTATTATACTCTTGCACAAATTTATAAAATAGTGCACTGGAGCATTTGAAATCTGCTTTGCTCAAAATTGAATCTTAGCCTGGAACTGTGCAGTTTGGGGCAAAAATACAAATTATACAATTGCAATGTAAATGAGTATATTTTTGGGCAGGTGCCTATGGAGGTATTATCGGTTTGAGTGCGATCCGACAAAACATCGGATTGCACCTGGACCAATGTTACTCTATGGGGCCATGCACATCAGATTTTTTTCCTCGGACTGTGTCTGAGAAAAAAAAATCGCTGCATGTCTGAGTTTGATTTGACATTCAGATCAAATTCAAGCACGCAAATCAATGAGTGCGTGGAAATACTTGGACTGCATTTGGATGACATCTAATTGCAGTAAGATTTTTGCACGTTGACAAAACAGACAAGATGGAAAATAAATTGTTCTACGTCTTCTCTCAAGAGAATTGGAGCACACTGTGCCAACACTGGGATCAAACTCTAATTAGAGTTTGATCAGAGTGTCATTTGCATAATCGATCCGATTCTTTCAGATCAGATAATCTATGGCTGTCAGCACAAGCCCTTAAATATAGAAGTGTTAGATTGCATTATCGAAAGTTAATTACTTCTTTTGTTTTAGAGGAGCAGGATATGCCAAAATTTCATTTCTATAAAGTGCTTCAAGTTGTTTAATGTTTAGGACTTTTTAAAGAGTGCTTCTAGTCTTTTCAAGCATGCCTATTTTGTTCATTCATCTATTCTCTGTGAAAATTCAATTCTCAATATTATTTTTTCAGAGCTCTGCATTATCCTGATTTCAGTTGGTCCTGGAAAAAATAATCAATTAACAGCTGGGTATTACCATACCCCTTAACAATTGAGTGTGTCAGCATTGGACTCTAACATAATATAGAGATGAGTGGATCAACCAAAAGTCTATTTTGCCTGTTTGCCTGGATTTTTCCAGGAAATTCAATTCACAAAGAAGTTATTCTCCCCAAATTTATTGTCACCTATTACGTTCTCGGTTCTTTCCAGACCCAAAAGCATGATAACCATTATACATAAAAAATTAAAAAATTCTAATGTTCATCTCACCACTCATATCTTTAGCCCATCTGCTCCTCACCATCATAAGACAGGTCATGCCCACATCTTCGAATCACTTCTCTTCACACTGAAATTCCTGGGCCTCTCATGCTAGGCAGTGACTGCCAACTTTGATGAGTTTCTGTGCAGGTATGCATAAGGTCATGAAATCATAAGTCCAAGGCATGCGCCATGACCATGTTCTCACATGTATTGAATCTTTCTGGACGGAAGCCCAAGATTATTGAGAAAAGACTGCCATTTTGCTGAATCTATCAGGAGGCAAATTACAGGCCAGCTACATCTGTGGCTTCTCAGAAGAAGCCAAGGATGTAGCTGGCGATATGTGTGGGGTCTTCTACTGCACAAATTTTCTACTGGCAAAAATGGCTCCAAATAGGAATTTTAAATCTTAATACCCCAATACCAGCAGGTTTGAACCCTAATATTTTTTCACAAATATTTTTGATTTGCTAGCAAGGTTTTCTTGCTCTTAATAGTTTTTCCATTTTTTGTTACTTATTCACACTTATGTATTTTCTTTTGGGATAATCACTTTAAGGGTTAAAGCTTCTGGTAGTCCACAACCAGCTGCATTTTTTGTATTTCAGTCACAGCTCCTCTCCCTTAAATACTGACATAGTGTTGTGAATAGGGTTATTTAGCCTTTTACTGTCTTCATATTGTGCATGTTTTTTTTTGCGCATCTATGGGTTCATGGGTCTAACCAGTCAGGACGAGTACGTATAAATGTTCTGTTTTCTCATGAATCTTTTTTCATCTGAAATTTTCTGCTCATTTTATATATTTATTTATACTAATATACTGACTTTTTTTTAATTTCTGTGGAGGTAGGTTATTGCCATATCAAGGGCATAACCAGCTACTTAACCTGTTTTTGGTTTTTTAAATATTTTTACAAGTCTGTCTTGTTGCACGTGATTTGCTGTAATTTACATTAATAAAGTTCAAATTTTATATATTTTTAGGGGAGTTCCCTATTTTTTAGCATGCATCTTTTTCTCTTCTATTTTCTCCTTTGCTATGCAGCATGCTTTAGGAGAACCCCTTTAGTTCAATTATGAATTAGCGGTGCCCTCTGTTTCTTAGTCTTGCAAAGACACCTGGAAATTTGGCACATTTTGAGAGGACCAAAGATTCATAAGAGAACAATGGGGAACAAGAATAATAAAAAAGGACCGGACAGGTGGTCTTAAGTAACGAATGGGTCAAAGGCGTGAGCGGAGGGTCAGTATAAAGATTTTTTTTAATTTCTTACATATTATGTTTATTATGCTCTGGGGTCTAGAAAAACACCAGAGCATTATGAGAGACATTAAATTTGCAGAGAATAACTTCTCCACAAATTGAATTTCCCAGGAAAAAGCTGAACAGGAAATTTTGAATTTTGCCTGATCCACTCATCTCTATTATTTGCATTATTACAAATTATAATAACTACTATTTCTAATAATGATATTGCTATTATAGTTCATGATTATATTATTTACAAAATATTATTATTTTATCTATTCCTATTATTCTTTTGACCTCTTAATCTCCCTCCTTTAAATTACTGATTGATATTAAATTCAAATTAAATTAAAGGATATGTTGTTTGTTCTTTGCAGAAATAACTTTGATCAAGCAGCTTCAGTAGGGAAAATATTTGCACTTGTGTTAAAATGTCCATGGGAATAAAACTAAGATGACTCTGACCTTGAAATGACTCTCTAGTATTGTACTGAATATGGGATATTAAAATGATTTTCATGTTCAGTCTGCAGAAGACATTATGCTAGCAATTTAGTAAATGATAATGTATTTCATTTTGCATCTAAAGGGTTGCAGCAATGTATCTAATGTTGTATGTTTTAACAGTATGATGAATATTGAAACCTAATTTCTTTGATTGAACAGTTCACACACTGCAGAAATAGGCAGTTTAAATAAAGCCAAGTGATAAAAATCTAAATATTTTAGCATGTAAATTGAGAAAAATGTATGTAATTGATGTTTAGCTCCTTGTTCAACACTTTTGAAGTTTAATTGAGTTAATTGTCTTACAATACATAAAGGAGTGCAATAAGCTTAAATTGAAAATGACTGTACATATTATAGGCTTCTAAGTCACCATCAGGAGTCTATGAAAAGACATGGAGAGCTCCGTTTCACAGAAAAAGTCTGAAATAAAAATTGGGGTCTTCTGTTCCATTTTGCATATTTATTGAGTAACTGATTCAACAGAAAAAGTAAAAGATCAACTTATTCATGTATATGCTGGTATGAAATAATAATCTAGCCACTAAAATAAAGATAAAAAATTCTGATTTAGAATAATAAAACACATAATACCTTACTGATCCTCAATCGCTCCCATTCCAATGGTTTTCCCAGCAAAATCCTGTACTTTTTACTTATTCTGGAAGGACATGTGACTACTCTAGCCAATCCCTGGCCACAACAGACAAGCAGACAGAGTGGGAGGTATAGACTGCCTGAGGATATAAGAAGTAGGGTTCTACATATCTGTCTGTACTGAACTGCAGCCAGACCAGGGTCCAGCGAACTTCCTCGACCAGCACTTGAACAACACCATGCGTGTTTATAGAGGTATGGAGATTGGATAACTATCCATTGGCCAAAGAAGCATTTGATTGACCTTACATATAAAGTATGAATTGTTCAGAAAAGGTCATGGATAATCTGATTTCTACTCTATCCTGATGGATTGGTAGCGGACTAGAAACTGAAGGCAAATGGATATGCATGTCATAAATTTTTTTTGTCTAATATATTGCTAAACAAGAAGGTAACAAAAGCTCCAAAGCAAGACATTGTGGCATGAGGCATATCAAGATGTCACATGAGGCATAGTGATTAGGCACCCAAAATGGTGGCATTTGAATTTCAGCTAAGAAAGTTGCAGGATCCTAGTTCATGACTCATGGATTACTGACTTGGATGACAGACTATGGTCATCCATTGCGGCAGGGGATAGTAAAGGTGAGCAATATCTATTTTATTACATTAGAGGTTTTATTTTATATTAGGGCGACAAGGTGGCTCAGTGGTTAGCACTGCAGACTTGCAGCACTGGGTTCCTAGGTTCAAATCCTAGCAAGGACAACATCTACAAGAAGTTTGTATGTTCTCCCCATGTTTGCGTGGGTTTCCTCTGGGTATTCTGGTTTCCTCCCACACTCCAAAGACATACTGATAGGGAAATTAGATTGTAAGCTCCACCGGGGACAGTGCTAATAATGTAAAGCGCTGTAGAATTAATGATGCTATATAAATGAGTAAAATAAATAAATATTGTTTAAAATCAATGAGTGGATATCCCACTCACAGCTAAAATGAACAGCATAGATAGATAGATAGATAGATAGATAGATAATTAGATAGATGAGAATGAATTATTTGGTACATTAATCAGTTTAGTTTTTTCCTTCAAAGAGTTGTTAGTGAAACACCCCTAAGTGCTTTCTAGGACATATGCAATCACAGTTAATTCCTAAGGTTAACTGCCTGTAGTATTAAATGCACTTTGCCAGTCACATCAGAATTCATTAATTCATTACTTAAAGCAGATAAATCTGTTGGTGCTATGAAACACAAAACATCCCTTGGAACAAACAAGTTGGTTTTAGATTATTCTCAGATGGCATTTGTCAGTTTTTGTAGCACTTGTTACACAATTCTTAATATATTCAATGTCCCTTTTTACCAGGTTGCAGAATGCCAAAAGTGTGCATTCTATAGGAGTGTGATTGAAATTAGTAATAATATGAAATGCTGTAAGATGTCATTATGTTCAACCAATTCTTGCTTGTGTCTCATTGGTCCTTTTTGTGACCCATAGCTGCTCCTGCTTCTACACAAGTATCATATAATTCTGACACTTGCAAGCAACTACCAGAATGAAGAACGTTTGGTGTGCATTGCAGACTATTTAAATATATTTTGAAGCTTAGAAAATGAAAAAGAACGTATGGTTGTATGAGTAACATCAATGGTTTTTCATGTGCCAATTAATGTAATATCTGTGCTACAAAATCAAGCCTGTGATAATGTCACATAAGCTTACATTACTGATTTATATGCCAATTTCTGTTGATGTTTCTATGAACCTGCACTTAAAGAAAACCTGGCACCTTTTATGAGTAACTAAACAAATTCCACCTCTTATCTACTTCTTTACCACAGTCCAAAAACATGTATATCATCTACTGACTCCGCCAGTATATCCCCCAAAATACCACCTGAATTTCTTCTGCGTTGCATGTAAATTAATATAGCACAGTTTCATGGGTGTCATCATTGCAGTGTCTGTGCCTCTTCTCTTTTCTTAATCGTCATCCACACCACATATGCCAACAAAATCTCATGCCTTGGTAGTAGTGTCATAGACTTGTGCAATGGAACATTGCTCTGCCCTGAAGACAGAGCATAGGACATAATGAGCATGGGCCAAAAACGTCCTTCCATTACACAGGAGCCAGAAATACATCTTTCGGCACTTGTGCAATGATGTCCCATGCTCTTCCCTCAGTAATGTGGCCTACAAATCTACTGCACAGTTGCGAGATTTCGAGATGAATGAAAGCTGGAGGACAGTGGTTAGGAAAAGAGAGGAGGCACAGACATCACAGCGATGATGCCCATCGGACTGGACCATACTTATTTACATACAGCACTGGGGAAATTCAAATGGCATTTTTGGAGAAATACAGGGGGAGTCAGTAGATGAAACACACAATTGTGAAATACAATAAATGTGTAGATAAAGGTGGTGGCATTTGTTTAGGTGCACAAAAACTGGTGACAGATTTCTCTCAACTGTCTCAAAGGCTGCAATAGGAATGAGATGCAATTATAGTTTTTGTGACTGAAAGCAATCCTTAAAGGAATTTCCAATATTCAAAATTGTTGGTGATGACTTGAAGAGAATCTGTCATGCTGGATAACACTATCTGAAAGAAATATAGGGTTAATATGCAGGTCAAGGTGTACTTAAAGCCACCTTACACTTTGCACTGAGTGGTGATTGCAGTCGTGCCGGGAGTCTTGTATGATTGAAAGTTGGTGGCTTTCAAGAGCAATAAAGTTGATTTTTTTCCCAAGATCCTCACTTTTAGTACAGCAGCTGAGAATCTGTCTATCTCTGTTAAACTGCAGACTATCCTTATATTTGCAGATTAAAAGCATTCTCCAGCATGACAGGTTCCCTGTAACTAAAGTATGTTCTATTGCTTTCCAAAGTACTGTCTGTAGCTAAGATACATCTATGAGCCAGTCTCACATATCATTTACATGAGAATGCACATGTTGTTAATCTCATGATTTTGTGAATTTCTTAATTCTGTACATGTTTTCATCTCCTCGTTCCTTCGTGTGTGCCACTACATGCAAAGTAACACAACAGTGTTGTGTGTGAAAGCAAGTTTTACTTACATCACTACTTTACATGTTGCTATAGGTCATATATGCTGTAATAGGTCATACAGGCAGCTGCAAATGAATTCAATATCTGTGAGACGGGAGGAAAGTTTGATCTGTAGTCATTTACATTGTAAACCTACTCAGAGAAATTCATTGCAGCATAAAAATTAAGGTGCTGCACATAGCTGGTAGAGTTGAGCGACTTTGGTCAGATCGGGTTTCATGAAACAAACTCATCCGAAACCCGACCCCAATGCAAGTCAATGGGGAATAAAAGTCGGCATTGAGAGGGCAAAACTCCGACTTTTTTTGCCCTAGTCGGACGAGTTTCATCTGAAACAAATTTTGTTTCATGAAACCCGATCCGACCAAAGTCGCTCAACTCTAATAACTGGGTAATGTACTCAAAATTAATAATTTCCACAGCACCTGTTTAAATCTCACCTTTGTTTTATTTCAAAAGTGATAGTTTGAATTCAGAGGACAATCCAATCCATCTTTAAGTCAACTGTTCATGATCAAAATTTTAATGTATATATTATAAGCCTTGGACTTTAAATATGTTAATTGCATGTTATCACAATCAAGGTAAATGAGTAGTCAGGTCACATTCTGGGTTCAGAATTCCAAAAAGGTAGTGGATAAGACAAAGGGGCTAGGCAAACGGATAGTCAAAAACAAATCCAAGGTCGGGCAACAAAGGTCACAAGTACTCAAAGCACAGAGTAATCCATACCACTTGAGCAGAGCTACAACTGGCAGAGTTCAGAGATAGACAGCCAGATAAATAGCCTGGGAATCATTCCAAACAGGAAACAGCTGTAAGAAACCCAGCACTCCGCAGTGACAAAGAACTTATAAGTGGTAGAGAAAGATTGAACTTGATGAACAATAAATCTTTTTTCAACCAATGTACTTTAACTATATAACTATATTGAGGCATCCAGTGGTGTTTCACACCCCAGAAGAAGCCAATGTGGTGAAACTCGAGTTTTAGCTTTTCACATTCTATATTATGCTGGAGGTTATTTTATTTCTTGTAAGTAAAATCAAAGAACTTTTATAATTTCTAAGTAGTGGTGCTTCACTATTGTGAGTGTGTCTTGGCTCGCATAATTTTACATTTTTATAGAATGAGGGAGAGGTGTGCTGTATCTTACTTATTCAAGTGAATGATCGTGCATTGAGCAACTATTTGGAAGATATGAACAATAGCTATAGCATTACATCTAATCTGGAATGTATGAGCTAAGTCCTATCTCCGTGCTTGTCATATGCTCTTGCATATATTGCATTTGGAGAGATGTTTTACCTATTCTAATTTTACTTCTAAGTTTGGGAACATAACTAGTGACTTTTCCTTATATTATTATATGGTCATAGATTTTTTTCTGTTTTTATGTCCCCTGTCAAATTCTAAGTATGTATTTGTTAATCAGGAAATACAAAAAAATGGCAAATACCTTTCTTTCTCAATTTTCACTTCTGTCATGCAACAAAATAAATTGGATTTCAATTTCTGTACTATTCATCATCACCCCCTGTCACGTAATACACCAGGCATTCTCTGCATGGGGACATCTACCCTGAGACAATACTTGGCTCCGAAGAGCTGTTGTCATTTTTGGGTTCATCAGATTCCTGGCTTGAAAACCTTACTTGAATATCGAAACTCTGCCAGCAGTAGCTACTATAAATGCAGCAAGGTGGATCTGATGGGATGAAAGAATTTTCATTCGCGAATTGTTTCGTTCTTCAAGTGCATTTGATAAAACATTTGCATAAGAGCGTTAAATAAAAGATTATTATAGGATTAATGAAGAAAGTGAGAAAATACAAGAAGCCATTAAAGCCATAATAACTCCCCACTGCACAGTAAAACATAATAGAAACCATTCTAAGTGATGAAGTGAAAAGATGTGTACATATTTATTCACAGAAAATAAAAGAGTAAAGTAAACAGACAGAAAAATGTGCAAGCAAACACATTGCATTCCCCAATCATAGACAGCTATACTATAGGTAAAAGCGACACTACAATAGACTCCCTCCGCGATCTCTTCAAGGTTACAGTGTTTACTGAATTCAATACTGTATTACAGGTAACGTCTGTGGGTATTTCATCCGTTTTAATAGCTGGCTTTTCACATTATACAACGGTGACCTTTTCAGTTCATTCACATGTGCTATAAACCTCTTAAATGTCGAGTCTCAATGCTTCATTTATAATAATTAGCGACCTGTGATTGGAACGGTGCGATTGGAGCCGAAAAAACATGCTTGTTCATTTGCCTCAAACAAAATAGAAATTAATGTGCGTTCCGCCGAACGGGTTCATATTATCTTTAAGAGGAAGGGTCAGTGCAAAGTTTAAAAACCTCCTATTTTATGAAATGTATCCCTTGTAATGACAGTCATTGTTAATTTCATGGCAAGGGATCCGGTGTCTTGGCCTGGACTGCGGGATTAGCAATGCAAAAAGTATGCTGTTTGTGCCGTCAGAGATCACGGCCCGGTTTCTGGCACATGTGATTGCACCTGCTGCATCAGCCACTTTTAGAATTAATACGATATGTGACTGGCAGCTTCTCAACCAAGGGAAGGACACAAGAGTGTGTTTAGCAGGGATTACTCATGTAGATGAATAAATCCCAGTTTGTTTTCTCTGCCTGAGATTTCATTTGCACCACACTGGATATTTTTGGACAGGACTTCATCTATGGGTGTTCCCAAGCTATGTTTTCAATTTTTCAATTGCTGCATTATTTGTATTGTACACAGCAAAGAATAATCTGTTTTCCATATCCATCAGTATCTTAGTGTCACACAATGCAAAATGTGTTCTAGTCTAGCATTCTCTTTATATGCTATATTCTTAATATTTTATATAATAACAATGTAATAATAATAATAAATTTTATTTCTATAGCGCCAACATATTCCGCAGCACTTTACATTTCGGAGGGGATTTGTACAGACAATAGACATTACAGTATAACAATAATCACATAGATTATAACAAATACCAAAAGGAATGAGGGCCCTGCTTGCAAGCTTACAGTCTATGAGGAAAGAGGTAGACACAAAAGGTGGGTGGTAACTGTTGCCCTGATTGTATGGACCAGCCAGAGGGCTAATGGATGCATAAAGCATGTGGGAACATGATGCGGGGAACCTGGTTATGGTAAAACTTTTGGCTGTGCCACACAGGGATAGATTAGGTTAATGTGTTGAGGTGATAGGCCAGTCTGAATAAATGCGTTTTCAGGGCACACTTAAAATTGTGGGGACTGGGGACTAATCATATTGACCTGGGAAGTGCATTCCAAAGAATTGGCACAGCACCTGTAAAGTCTTGGAGACGGGAGTGGGAGGTTCTGATTATTGAGGATGCTAACCTCAGGTCATCAGCAGAACAGAGGGAGCGGGTAGGGTGGTATACTGAAACAAGGGAGGAGATGTAGGGTGGTGCTGAGCCATGGAGAGCTTTGTGAGTGAGGGTAATATGTTTATACTGAATACTGGAGTGGATGGGTAGCCAGTATAATGACTGGCACAAGGTAGAGTCATCAGTGTAACGATTGGTGAGGAATATGATCCTGGCTGCAGCATTCAAGACAGATTGGAGAGGGGAGAGTTTGGTAAGAGTGAGACCGATTAGAAGAGAGTTACAATAGTCGAGACGAGAATGAATAAGATAAACAGTAAGAATTTTTGCAGAGTCAAAAGTAAGAAAAGGTCGAATTCTAGAAATGTTTTTGAGGTGCAGATGACAAGAGAGAGCCAGTGATCGAATGTGGGGGGCAAAGAAAAGCTCGGAATCAAGTATGACCCCAAGACAGTGGGCATGTTGCTGAGGAGTAATAATGGAGCCACACACAGAAATGGCAATGTAGGGTATAGGTACATTAGTAGAGGGAGGAAACACAACGAGTTCAGTCTTTGACAGATTCAGTTTCAGATATAATGAGGACATGATGTTAGACACAGCGTTTAGACAATCGCCAGTGTTTTCTAGAAAGGCTGGCATGATGTCAGGAGAAGAAGCATATAATTGGGTGTCATCAGCATAGAGATGGTACTGGAAACCAGATCTACTGATTGTTTGACCAATAGGGGCAGTGTACAAGGAGAAGAGGAGTTGGCCTAGAACCGATCCTTGAGGAACCCCAACAGTAAGGGCAAGGTGAGAGGAGGAGGAACTGGCAAAAGATACAGTAAAGGAGCGGTCAGAGAGATAGGAGGAGAACCAGGAGAGAATGGTGTCCTTGAGGCCAATGGAACGGAGCATAGTGAGGAGGAGCTCATGATCCACAGTGTCGATTGCTGCATAGAGATCCAAGAGAATTAGCATGGAGTAATGACCATTTGATTTAGCTGTTAGTAGATCATTAGAGACTTTAGTGAGGGCAGTTTCAGAAGATTGTAAGGAGCAGAAACTGGATTGGAGAGGGTCGAGAAGAGAGTTATCAGAGAGATAGCGGATAAGACGGGAGTGGACCAGGCGTTCCAGGAGTTTAGAAATGAAGGGAAGATTAGAGACAGGTCTATAGTTAGCGGCACAGTTTTGGTCGAGGGATGGTTTTTTAAGTAGTGGATGTATGACGGCATGCTTAAATGAGGAGGGAAAGATACCAGAAGAGAGAGAGGTTAAATATTTTAGTTAGGTGAGGGGTTACAGCAGGGGAAAGGGACTGGAGGAGATGTGATGGAAATGTGTCACTGATGCCAGTGGTTGGGTGAGAAGATGCAAGGAGCCTGCTTACTTCTTCTTCTGTGACTGGTTCAAAATCAGAGAGTGAGCTAGATGCAGTGGGGGAGGGAGGACAATGCATGGTATGAGGTGATTGGGAGATAATTTCCTGTCGAATCTGGTCAATTTTTTCTTTGAAGTAATTGGCCAGATCGTTAGCTTGGAGCTCCGTGGTTGGGGCCTGTGCTCTTGGGTTGAGTAGAGAATGAAAAGTGTCAAAGAGACGTTTCGGGTTATTGGACAGTGAGGTGATGATGGTGTTGAAATAGGTTTGTTTGGAGAGGTGAAGGGCAGTGTTGTATGTTCTAAGTATAAACTTATAATGGATGAAATCTTCATGTAGATTGGATTTTCTCTACAGACATTCGGCGCACCTGGAGCACCGCTGCAGGAAACGTGTTTGCAGGGTGTGCCAGGGTTGTCGCCGTCTGTGTTGTGGTGTTCTATTTATAGGGGGTGCAAATTTATCCAGGGCACTTTGAAGTGTTTCATTGTAATGCTTCAGTGCAGAATCAGGACATGAGAGGGAGGAGATAGGGGCCAATGAAGACTGCAAGTTCTGCAATATATAATAGTCTTATATTATAAATGCCATTGTATTAATTGGATATTCACATAATTATTTTTTTCAATTTCTTTAGGATAGAGGTTAACTGTAGAGCCCTATTTATTAGAGGTTGAGCCCCATTGTTGAGATCACAATGATTTCTAAGTTATCCCTTATCAGATGATTGACTTAAGGGCCTGTTACACATAGCGATATCGCTAGCAATATCGCTATAACGTCACTGGTTTTGTGACGCAGCAGCGATATTGCTAGCGATATCGCTACATGCGATACTTACCTCCGACCGACTCCCCTGCTGGTTATCGCTGATCACGCGAGAATGTCCTGGGCCATTTCTCGTCATCTGCTCCCTGCTGGGCTTCCTGCTGTGGCGACGAGCGACGCGTGGATGCGGGCAGGAGGACGTCTTCATCGCCTCATCTGACAGGTAAGTAGAGACCACTGACTGCTGCTATGTCACTGGTGAGATCTGCCTGTTTGGCAGCTCACTAGTGACCACTTAGCGATGCACCAGCGATCCTGACCAGGTCATATCGTTGTCGGGATCGCTGGTGCATCGCTAAGTGTAACGGTACCCTTAGTTTAGTATGTGCTCTAAAGTTCTAATACAGCATTGTTACTTTATTTCCCCATTCAACAAATATCAGTAATATATGGACAAAGAATGCATTAAGATACTTACCGGGCTCTATATTCTGCCATTTCCAGAGCTCTGTCTTTCCATTTCACACAACAGACCATACTTTCATTTATGTACACCTGTGAGAGCCTTGTTCTGCATCTCGTATGCGCACATTGAAAAAGTGACTTCTGATCCATGCAGAATACTCTGGTCGACTAGTCACAACTAGAGTTGAGCGAAACGGGTCGAAATAATTCAAAAGTCGCCGACTTTTGGCAAAGTCGGGTTTCATGAAACGAAACCCGACCCTAGGATGAGGTCGGCCACGAGGTCGGCGACTTACGCGCCAAAGTCGCGTTTCAAAAGTTTGTTTTGCGCTCTTTTTCAGCCAATCAGGATCCACGGACACTGTGGGCAACGTGATGACATAGGCACGGGTCACCACCATCTTTCAGAAGGGCATGCAAGTGATTGGCTTGCTTTGGTGGGTGTCACAGGGGGTATAAAAGGGCGTGCACGCCGACCGCCATCTTACTTCTGCTGATCTTAGTATAGGGAGAGGTTGCTGCTGATTCTGTAGGGAGAGCGTTAGGCAGGGAAGAAGACAAAAAAACTGCTTCTGCTGCTAGCGATTTGGCCTGCACAACACACCAGTCACTGTGTGTGCAGTGCAAGGGGAAGCTATATAGTGGTGTATCAGTGGTGTTGGTTGTTGGGCTGCCTTTTAAGGCTTCCTGACAGGCTGGCATTGCTGTTTACCCACTGCTCCGCAAACTGCTTTTTTAAAAGCAATCCCAATTTTTTTTTTGTCCTGCTGAGAAGAAAAAAAAAATGCTTCTGCTGCTAGCAATTTGGCCTGCACAACACACCAGTCACTGTGTGTGCAGTGCAAGGGGAGGCTATATAGTGGTGTATCAGTGGTGTTGGTTGTTGGGCTGCCTTCTAAGGCTTCCTGACAGGCTGGCATTGCTGTTTACCCACTGTTCCGCAAACTGCTTTTTTAAAAGCAATCCAATCTCCCTTATCCTCTAGTCACTTTTGTCACAGCTGTGCCATCGAGCCTGTCACATAGCGCTCAGATATTCATTGGGCCTCACACAATCCAAAAGTGTCCAGTGTCCAAAAGTGTGTGCAGAGATTCAAAATCTCCCTTATCCTCTAGTCACTTTTGTCACAGCTGTGCCATCGATCCTGTCACATAGCGCTCAGATATCAGTGGGCCTCACACAATCCAAAAGTGTCCACTGTCCACAAGTGTGTGCAGAAATTCAAAATCTCCCTTATCCTCTAGTCACTTTTGTCACAGCTGTGCCATCGAGCCTGTCACATAGCGCTCAGATATCAGTGGGCCTCACACAATCCAAAAGTGTCCACAAGTGTGTGCAGAAATTCAAAATCTCCCTTTTCCTCTAGTCACTTTTGTCACAGCAGTGCCATCGAGCCTGTCACATAGCGCTCAGATATCAGTGGGCCTCACACAATCCAAAAGTGTCCACTGTCCACAAGTGTGTGCAGAAATTCAAAATCTCCCTTATCCTCTAGTCACTTTTGTCACAGCTGTGCCATCGAGCCTGTCACATAGCGCTCAGATATCGGTGGGCCTCACACAATCCAAAAGTGTCCACTGTCCACAAGTGTGTGCAGAAATTCAAAATCTCCATTATCCTCTAGTCACTTTTGTCACAGCAGTGCCATCGAGCCTGTCACATAGCGCAGAGATATCAGTGGGCCTCACACAATCCAAAAGTGTCCAGTGTCCAAAAGTGTGTGCAGATATTCAAAATCTCCCTTATCCTCTAGTCACTTTTGTCACAGCAGTGCCATCGAGCCTGTCACATAGCGCTCAGATATCAGTGGGCCTCACACAATCCAAAAGTGTCCACTGTCCACAAGTGTGTGCAGAAATTCAAAATCTCCCTTATCCTCTAGTCACTTTTGTCACAGCAGTGCCATCGAGCCTGTCACATAGCGCTGAGATATCAGTGGGCCTCACACAATCGAAAAGTGTCCAGTGTCCAAAAGTGTGTGCAGATATTCAAAATCTCCCTTATCCTCTAGTCACTTTTGTCACAGCAGTGCCATCGAGCCTGTCACATAGCGCTCAGATATCAGTGGGCCTCACACAATCCAAAAGTGTCCAGTGTCCAAAAGTGTGTGCAGATATTCAAAATCTCCCTTATCCTCTCGTCACTTTGGTCACAGCTGTGCCATCGAGCCTGTCACATAGCGCTCAGATATCAGTGGGCCTCACACAATCCAAAAGTGTCCAGTGTCCAAAAGTGTGTGCAGAAATTCAAAATCTCCCCTGTCCTATAGACACCTTGTACCTTGTTTTACATTACTATATAGTTTGTTGGATTTTGTCTACATTTCTACCAAAAATGAGGAAGGCTGGTTGAAGAGGCCGTGGAATTGGGCGGGGGTTGGCAGCTGGTAATGATAGTGTTGGTGGTGGATCTGATGGTAGTGGCAAGAGCAAAATAGGACCGAATGCAGGAGGTGCTGACCCTGCGTCATCATCTGGCTACATAAGGCCTCGAACGCTTAGTTTTCTAGGAGTTGGCAAACCGCTTTTAAAGCCAGAGCATCAGGAAAAAGTTTTGTCTTACATTGCTGACTCAGCCTCCAGCTCTATCGCCTCCTCTTCTTCAGTTGTAAAAAGTAAAAGCACTGAGTCGTCATTGGAGGCTCATGTTCATGAACCACACCTTTCCTTGTGTCCTTCACCCCAACCAAGATTGAAGGATGACGCAGGCCATACTACTGATTACTCCATGGAGCTGTTTTCACATACCATGCCTGGATTATCAAGTCAAATGGTGAATTACCCAGGCCAAGATGAATCTGACATGGAGTGCACTGATGCACAGCCGCTGATGGATGATTCTGCTGGTACATTCACTCAGAGCACTACATTGTCCTCGCAGTGTACAGAGCCAGATTCTGACCCTGATGAGACTCAGGTGCCCCTTCCCGCACACTATACCACCATACATGGTGACACAGAGGAAGGTGCACATGACATAGAAGAGGAGGTGATGGATGACCCAGTTGTTGACCCAGATTGGCATCCATTGGGGGAAGAGGGTGCTGCTTCCAATAGCTCAGATGAGGAGCATCCACAGCAGACATCGACATCGCAACAGCTGTTATCTGGCAGGCCCGGAGCACTCCAAAGACAGGTTCCAAACATCAAAAGAGTTGCTGGACAGCTTGTCCAGAGGGTCAAAAGATCACAGCGTGCTAGGCCGCAAAATGTCTGCCAAAGTAGGAAGAGTGCAGTGTGGCACTTTTTTGAACAAAATCCTCATGATCAGGCCAAGGTTATCTGTAAGAAGTGCGCAAAGACCTTTAGCCGAGGGAAAAATCTGAAAAATTTGAATACCAGTTGCATGCTTAGACATTTAACCAGCATGCACTTGCAAGCGTGGACACAACACCAAACCTCAAGTGCCACATGTGCAACTGATCACAACGAAGGTAGTCAGCAACGCTACATTGTTTCCCCCACTGTAAGCCTACCGGTTAGCACAGCAGCAAATGTTGATGTGTCGTTGCAAGACCACAGCAGTCATGGAATCCCACTGTTATATCAACGAATGACTGATTCTAGGCCATCAGAAAGAGCACCAACTCCATCACCATCATCAACCCTCTCTCAGTCCACCCTGTCCACCGCTACTTCCACCATATGCAGCTCTCAAGTCCAGCTCACCCTCCCAGACACTATGAGTAGGTCAAGAAAGTACTCAGTCTCTCATCCGCGTACACTGGGTTTGAACGCCCACATTGCCAAACTAATCTCGTTTGAGATGATGCCCTTTCGGTTGGTGGAAAGCACAGCTTTCCGCGAACTCATGGCCTATGCAGTACCACGCTATGACCTACCCAGTCGCCACTTCTTCTCTCGCAAAGCCATCCCAGCCCTCCACCATCATGTGAAAGACCGCATTGTCCATGCACTCAAGCAGTCAGTGAGCGGAAAGGTGCACCTCACAACTGATGCATGGTCCAGTCGGCATGGCCAGGGCCGTTACGTGTCCATCACTGCGCACTGGGTTAATGTGGTGGATGCAGGGTCCACAGGGGACAGCGGTGGTGGGACAGTGCTGCCTAGCCCACGGTATAGGAAACAGTTGGCTGTAGGCGTTCGACCCTCCTCCTCCAGAAGCGAAAGCTCGTCCACAGAGCGCAGTCATACGAGCATTCCATCTGCAGCTGCCACTGTTGCACACGATGTGTCCCCCTATCGAGCAGCTAGTGGAAAGCGTCAGCAGGCTGTGTTGCAGATGATGTGTTTGGGCGACAGACACACCGCCGAGGTGCTGGCCGAGTACTTGAAGCGACAAACTGAGTCATGGCTGGGCAGTGTACATCTTGAGGCAGGCAAGGTAGTTAGTGATAACGGCCGTAATTTTGTGGCAGCCATAGCCCTTTCAAAACTCAGCCACATACCTTGCTTGGCTCACACCTTGAACCTGGTGGTGCAGTGCTTCCTCAAAAATTATCCGGAGTTAACAGCCCTGCTCCAGAAGGTGCGAAGACTGTGCGCGCACATCCGCCGGTCGCCTGTACACTCCGTTCGTATGCAGAAGCTGCAGCGATTGCTCCACCTTCCCAACCACCGCCTCATTATCGACATTGCAACAAGGTGGAACTCCACCCTGCACATGGTGGAGCGGCTGTGCGAGCAGAGGCAGGCCTTAATGCATTTGTGGGAGGATACACGGCCAGGCACTTTGAGAGCAGACATGGAGTTGACAGGTGTGCAGTGGTCGAAGCTGAAAGACCTTTGTAAAGTCCTTCAGTGTTTTGAGGAATGCACACGGCTGGTAAGCGCAGATGACGCCATCCTAAGCATGAGCATCCCACTTATGCGTCTGCTCATGCAAACTTTGACGCACCTTAAGGAGCAGGCGTCTGCAGCCAATGTTGATGAGGAGGAAGAGGAGGAGGGAATCCTTGATGACATTCAGCCATTGTCTGCTCAGGGACCTCTCCTGGACGAGGTGGAGGAAGAAAAGGAGGAGGAGTATGATGATGGGGATGATTACTTAGGGGAGGAGGATGCCTCTCGTGGGGCAAGTGAAAATGTTGGCGTGGCAAGGTCTGGTACAGGGTTTGTGCGTGACTGGAGGGATGTGGATTTGCCAGAAATTGCTCCTCCACCCAGCACTCGCAGTGCATCATTGACACCGGGAACATTGGCCCACATGTCAGATTATGCCTTGCGGATCCTAAAAAGGGACCCCCGCATTGCCAAAATGATGAACGATGACAACTACTGGTTGGCCAGCATCCTGGATCCACGCTATAAAGGCAAATTACAAAACATCATGCCACAGGAGAACCTTGACCTAATATTGGCTAATAAACAAGCAACTCTGGTAAATCGGTTGCTTGAGGCATTCCCAGCACACAGCAGCGGTGATGGTTCTCACACGAGCCGTACGGGCCGGGGGCAGCTTGGCAGAGGTGTTCGTGGTGCACACAGCAGAAGTGGCGTTGGAGACAGGGGTTTCATGACAATGTTGTGGACTGATTTTTCAAATACCGCTCACACAACTGGTAATACTGCATCGATGGAAAGTGACAGGAGACAGCAGTTGTCAACTATGGTTACAAACTACTTTTCCTCCCATATCGATGTTCTCCCACACAGGTCATTCCCCTTTGACTATTGGGCCGCTAAACTGGACACCTGGCCTGAATTGGCCCAATATGCCTTACAGGAGCTCGCTTGCCCAGCTGCAAGTGTGCTATCGGAAAGAGTCTTCAGTGCAGCTGGATCAATCCTGACAGAAAAAAGGACCCGTCTGTCAACCCAAAATGTGGATGATCTAACCTTCATTAAAATGAACCACGCATGGGTTTCCAAGGATTTTGTCCCACCTTCCCCTGATGACACATAGGGTGACAGAAAAATGGCTTGCTTTGGTCCACCTCTTCCTGGTACTTCACCTATTTCGCCTTTTGCATCAGCTGAATGTCCAACATCAACATATGCCACTTTCTAAAACTCCCTAACTGTGCTGCCTCCCCCCATGGCCGGGGTCACCACCTACCACACGACACCGTGCGAGTGCCGTTGCCCTGGACAGGTGGGTAGGCCGACTCTTGGGCGCGGGCACTGGCACAGGGTCCCTCATAGTGCAATCAAGTGTCTCTGACGGTGGTGGTGCACACCCGCCGTCAGACACACCGCTGTACTATGAGGGGCCCAGTGCCAGTACCGACGCCCACGAGTGGGCCCCCCTTGCTTGGGCAGGGCCCCAGCATTTGCAATCTTTAATGTACCTCTCCCTGCTCCTCCGCTGTGTAATCTGGGCCGTCAAATCCATACTGTGCCTGACACCGTCTGAGCCTGCCTCCGGGGACATATATTTTGAATATGTACGCTATCCATACATGTTATCCAGGGATACAGTACCCTTTCTAACCTTTGTGCAATCACGTGCAATCCATACTGGGCCTAACACCGTCTGAGCCTGCCTCATGCTGTATAGACATATATTTTGAATGTGTACGCTATCCATACATGTTATCCGGGGATACGGTACCCTTTCTAACCTTTGTGCAATCACATGCAATCCATACTGGGCCTAACACCGTCTGAGCCTGCCTCCTGAGACATATATTTTGAATGTGTACGCTATCCATACATGTTATCCGGGGATACGGTACCCTTTCTAACCTTTGTGCAATCACGTGCAATCCATACTGGGCCTAACACCGTCTGAGCCTGCCTCATGCTGTATAGACATATATTTTGAATGTGTACGCTATCCATACATGTTATCCGGTGATACGGTACCCTTTCTAACCTTTGTGCAATCACGTGCAATCCATACTGGGCCTAACACCGTCTGAGCCTGCCTCATGCTGTATAGACATATATTTTGAATGTGTACGCTATCCATACATGTTATCCGGTGATATGGTACCCTTTCTAACCTTTGTGCAATCACGTGCAATCCATACTGGGCCTAACACCGTCTGAGCCTGCCTCATGCTGTATAGACATATATTTTGAATGTGTACGCTATCCATACATGTTATCCAGGGATACGGTACCCTTTCTAACCTTTGTGCAATCACGTGCAATCCATACTGGGCCTAACACCGTCTGAGCCTGCCTCATGCTGTATAGACATATTTTGAATGTGTACGCTATCCATACATGTTATCCGGGGATACGGTACCCTTTCTAACCTTTGTGCAATCACGTGCAATCCATACTGGGCCTAACACCGTCTGAGCCTGCCTCATGCTGTATAGACATATATTTTGAATGTGTACGCTATCCATACATGTTATCCGGGGATACGGTACCCTTTCTAACCTTTGTGCAATCACGTGCAATCCATACTGGGCCTAACACCGTCTGAGCCTGCCTCATGCTGTATAGACATATATTTTGAATGTGTACGCTATCCATACATGTTATCCGGGGATACGGTACCCTTTCTAACCTTTGTGCAATCACGTGCAATCCATACTGGGCCTAACACTGTCTGAGCCTGCCTCCTGGGACATATATTTTGAATGTGTACGCTATCCATACATGTTATCCAGGGATACGGTACCCTTTCTAACCTTTGTGCAATCACGTGCAATCCATACTGGGCCTAACACCGTCTGAGCCTGCCTCATGCTGTATAGACATATATTTTGAATGTGTACGCTATCCATACATGTTATCCGGTGATACGGTACCCTTTCTAACCTTTGTGCAATCACGTGCAATCCATACTGGGCCTAACACCGTCTGAGCCTGCCTCATGCTGTATAGACATATATTTTGAGTGTGTACGCTATCCATACATGTTATCCGGTGATGCGGTACCCTTTCTAACCTTTGTGCAATCACGTTCAATCCATACTGGGCCTAACACCGTCTGAGCCTGCCTCCTGAGACATATATTTTGAATGTGTACACTATCCATACATGTTATCCAGGGATACGGTACCCTTTCTAACCTTTGTGCAATCACGTTCAATCCATACTGGGCCTAACACCGTCTGAGCCTGCCTCCTGAGACATATATTTTGAATGTGTACACTATCCATACATGTTATCCAGGGATACGGTACCCTTTCTAACCTTTGTGCAATCACGTGCAATCCATACTGGGCCTAACACCGTCTGAGCCTGCCTAATGCTGTATAGACATATATTTTGAATGTGTACGCTATCCATACATGTTATCCGGTGATACGGTACCCTTTCTAACCTTTGTGCAATCACGTGCAATCCATACTGGGCCTAACACCTTCTGAGCCTGCCTCATGCTGTATAGACATATATTTTGAATGTGTACGCTATCCATACATGATATCCGGGGATACGGTACCCTTTCTAACCTTTGTGCAATCACGTTCAATCCATACTGGGCCTAACACCGTCTGAGCCTGCCTCATGCTGTATAGACATATATTTTGAATGTGTACGCTATCCATACATGTTATCCAGGGATACGGTACCCTTTCTAACCTTTGTGCAATCACGTGCAATCCATACTGGGCCTAACACCGTCTGAGCCTGCCTCATGCTGTATAGACATATATTTTGAATGTGTACGCTATCCATACATGTTATCCGGTGATACGGTACCCTTTCTAACCTTTGTGCAATCACGTGCAATCCATACTGGGCCTAACACCGTCTGAGCCTGCCTCATGCTGTATAGACATATATTTTGAATGTGTACGCTATCCATACATGTTATCCAGGGATACGGTACCCTTTCTAACCTTTGTGCAATCACGTGCAATCCATACTGGGCCTAACACCGTCTGAGCCTGCCTCATGCTGTATAGACATATTTTGAATGTGTACGCTATCCATACATGTTATCCGGGGATACGGTACCCTTTCTAACCTTTGTGCAATCACGTGCAATCCATACTGGGCCTAACACCGTCTGAGCCTGCCTCATGCTGTATAGACATATATTTTGAATGTGTACGCTATCCATACATGTTATCCGGGGATACGGTACCCTTTCTAACCTTTGTGCAATCACGTGCAATCCATACTGGGCCTAACACCGTCTGAGCCTGCCTCATGCTGTATAGACATATATTTTGAATGTGTACGCTATCCATACATGTTATCCGGGGATACGGTACCCTTTCTAACCTTTGTGCAATCACGTGCAATCCATACTGGGCCTAACACTGTCTGAGCCTGCCTCCTGGGACATATATTTTGAATGTGTACGCTATCCATACATGTTATCCAGGGATACGGTACCCTTTCTAACCTTTGTGCAATCACGTGCAATCCATACTGGGCCTAACACCGTCTGAGCCTGCCTCATGCTGTATAGACATATATTTTGAATGTGTACGCTATCCATACATGTTATCCGGTGATACGGTACCCTTTCTAACCTTTGTGCAATCACGTGCAATCCATACTGGGCCTAACACCGTCTGAGCCTGCCTCATGCTGTATAGACATATATTTTGAATGTGTACGCTATCCATACATGTTATCCGGTGATACGGTACCCTTTCTAACCTTTGTGCAATCACGTGCAATCCATACTGGGCCTAACACTGTCTGAGCCTGCCTCATGCTGTATAGACATATATTTTGAATGTGTACGCTATCCATACATGTTATCCGGGGATACGGTACCCTTTCTAACCTTTGTGCAATCACGTGCAATCCATACTGGGCCTAACACCGTCTGAGCCTGCCTCCTGAGACATATATTTTGAATGTGTACACTATCCATACATGTTATCCAGGGATACGGTACCCTTTCTAACCTTTGTGCAATCACGTGCAATCCATACTGGGCCTAACACCGTCTGAGCCTGCCTCATGCTGTATAGACATATATTTTGAATGTGTACGCTATCCATACATGTTATCCGGTGATACGGTACCCTTTCTAACCTTTGTACAATCACGTGCAATCCATACTGGGCCTAACACCGTCTGAGCCTGCCTCATGCTGTATAGACATATATTTTGAATGTGTACGCTATCCATACATGATATCCGGGGATACGGTACCCTTTCTAACCTTTGTGCAATCACGTTCAATCCATACTGGGCCTAACACCGTCTGAGCCTGCCTCCTGAGACATATATTTTGAATGTGTACGCTATCCATACATGTTATCTGGGGATACGGTACCCTTTCTCACCTTTGTGCAATCACGTGTAATCCATACTGGGCATGAGAACGGCTGGCGAGCTGTTAAGCAAGCTACAGCACCTGTCCAGACAAGTACAGGGATTCCCTAGCGAGGAGACTTATTTGATTGTTTTCAATGTTGGGACAGCAATTTTTGGGGAGCACTATACTCTGGAGAATGATAGATGGGGCCCACCATACACTGGAACATTCCAAAGGTGGACATCAGACACTGGAGCAGCATTTACAGGGCCCATTATACACTAGAGCATTAGAAATGGGGCCCATTATGTTTGGAGCATTATTTGGGCCCATAAGACAGTGGAGCTTCATCCATAGGGACCAACATATACTGTAGCATTATGTGGAGCTCAATATATACTGTTTCAAACATTATATGGGACCAATGATTCTGTATGGAGAAATAGATGGGCCTCGTCATGAGATGTAAAAAGTGAGGTATTTTTCATTGGACTATACCGCTATTTCTCTGCCGTATCGGAGCATGATGTGTTGTGGTATGTGTTAAAGGGGCGCTCTTTCGCCCAGGGCACATGAAAACCTGGAGCCAGCCCTCCCCCCCACAGTTTGTAGCCAAATAACCCCCATTTTTCAGTGCGTAACTTGTATTATGAAGTTAATTAAGGTTGACAAGCTTAAGAAAGAAGAATTGATGCTTTTGGCATTCAAATGGGCACTGTAGGTGTGTTTCCTGTCCTCCTCTCACTGCCGACTTTTATTCCCCATTGACTTACATTGGGTTTCGTGTTTCGGGACGACCCCGACTTTTCCCTATAATCGGACGATCTTGCTAGACCCGACTTTTGGAAAAGTCGGGTTTCACGAAACGAAACGCGACCCTAAAAAACCAAAAGTCGCTCAACTCTAGTCACAACTCTGGTCACATGATGCAGAAAAGGGACCAAAGTAGAGCTGGAAATTACATAAGACAAGGACACATGTTTTCATTTATATACTGAACATACATTACTAATAGCTAATGGAGCGTGAGATAAAAAATGTTGGTGTGGCACTTTAACCCCATCACGACCTTATGATTTTCCGTTTTTTTTTTTGTTTTTTTTTTGCTTCCCTTCTTCCCAGAGCCATGACTTTTTAATTTTTTTGTCAATATGACTGTGTGAGGTCTTGTTTTTTGTGGGACAAGTTGTACTTTAGAAGGGGACCATTAATTTTATCATACATTGTACTGTAAAACAGGAGAAAATTCCAAGTGCAGTGAAATTGCAAAAAAAAGTTCAATTCCCCAAATGTTTTTTTTCATCCATGTTTACTAAATGCTAAAGCTGACCTACCTACCTATCATGATTCTCCAGGTCATTATGAGTTCACAGATACGAAACATTTCTAGGTTATTTTTTATTTAAACAGTAAAAAATATAATTTTGCAAAAAAAGAAAAATGCACAATTTTCTGAGACCCTTAACGTCTCCATTTTTCGGGATGTGGGGCTGGATGAGAGCTTACTTTTTGCACGCTGTCATTTTTATTGTTAACATTCTGGGGTAGATATGATGTTTTGATCACCTGTTATTGCATTTTTCTGGCAGTTTTCTTATTTTTTTTGCTGAGCCTTTAACCAATCAGATTAATTAACTTTATATTTTGATAGATCGGACATTCCTGCATGCAGCAATTCTAAATCTGTAATTTTGTATTATTGTTTTATTTTTCATGGAGCAAAAGGGGGGTGATTTGAAATTTTATATAATTTTAATTTTTAAAACTTTATTTTACTTTTTGCTTGCTTCAGTAGTTCCCTTAGACTTGAAGCTGCAATTTTCCTATCACTTGCGCTACACATAGCAGGGTTTCAGCATAAATCCTCATCTCCTGTCAATGCCGGTCATGGGCCAGCATTCATAGGAGATCACAAATGAGAAGCAAGGGAGACTTCTGCAGACCCCAGGCTATCATGAAAACCCATCGGATCCCCACAATCATGTAACAGGGGCACTATTAGCAGGGTCTTATGACACGCCTCCAGCAAACTCAAGTTAAATGCTGTTGTCATTAATTGGCAGTGATATTTAAAGGTTAACAGCCATGTGTGGATCATGATTCCACTCGTGGCTGTTACAGGCACATGAATGCTGATCAAATCAGCTGTCATGTGCCAGGGAAGATGCGGGCTCAGTGCCGGAACCCTCAGCAAAGGGAGTTAGACAACCTTTGATGTATCTATACATTAAAAGTTGCGAAGGAATTAAAGCTGACCATATGTACCAGATTAACACCAGTCAAACCTGCCATTGTGAATGGGATTGTTCAGACTATAGCAGGATGACAGATGTCAGGGGAAAGAGAATCTTTTTTTAAAGAGATAAACAGCAATCAGCAGTTTCTGGCAAAGGTAGTAAACTTTCCTTATACAGAGCACATCCATGCTCAGCATATATATCAGGGGAGATCAAGAGGAACAACAGCTAAAAAGTGTGTGGTCATCTTTGTGGAGCATGCATGCACCCACATGCAAAGTCTTGCACATACAGTCAAAGCCGAATATGTTGGAACCCTTGAAATTGTTCCAGAAAATGAAGAATTTCTCCCAGAAAAGTATTGGAATTACACGTTTTGCTACACATATGTTTGTTTCCTTTGTGTGCATTTTAACAGCACAGAGAAAAAAAGGCAAATTGAACATAATTTCATATAAAAAGGCAAAAATTGTTTCCATTTTCCCAAAATTGTGGGTAAACAACTTCACACTTACCTGTAGAAAGTAACATGTGTGAGCAATATAAAAGTCACACCTGAAACCAGATAAAAAGGGGATAAGCTCACTCATGTCTGTTTGTGCAACACTAAACATGGAGAACAGAAAGAGGACAAGAAAACAATTGTTGAATATTATCAACAATCTCAAGGTTACCAGTCCATCTCCAGAAATCTTGACGTTCCTTTGTCCATGTTATGCTACATAATCAAAAAGTTTTATAAGCCATCTTACTGTAGCTATTCTCACTAGATGAGGACAGCAGAAAAAATTTATGAAATATTCCAATGCAGTATAGTCCGAATGGTGGATAAAAAGCATCAATCATGTTCCAAAGAAATTCAATCTTTCCTCAAGGCTCATGTTGACTCAGTGTCAGCACAAACTATCCACTGACATTTGAATGAAATTAAATGATATGGCAGGAGACTCTGGAGGACACCACTGCTGACACATAGACATAAAAAAATCTAGACTGCAGTTTGCCAAATTATGCATGAGAAAGCCAAAATCCTTCTGGGAAAGTGTATTCTGCATAGATAAGAACAAGATAGAGCTTTTTGGTAAAGCACATCATTCTACTGTTTACCGATAATTGGATGAGGCCTGCAAAGAAAAGAACCCAGTACTTACAGTGAAATATGGTGGAGGTTCAAACATGTTTTAGGGTTGTTTTGTGCCTTGGCTGTGTGCAAGGCATCATGATATCTGAAGATTACCAAAGAATTTGGGGTCGCAAAAAATATTTCAAGAAGCATTCAGAAATAGATGGAAACAAAGTGCTAGAGAGTTATTAAGTGGCCAACTATGAGTCATGATTTAAATCCCATTAAACACCTGTGGAAAGATCTTAAAATCTTGGGAGAAGGCACCCATCAAATATGATCAGTTTGCAAAAGGAGAGTGGTACAAAATTCTAGTTGAGAAGTGCAAGACACTTTTTCATGGTTATAGGAAGCAATTGATTGCAGTTATTTATTCCAAAAGGTGTCCAGATATTAAGTTGAGAGTGCCAACAATTTTGTCAGGTCCATTTTTGTGGTTTTGTGTGAAATTATGTCAAATTTGACATTTTCTCTCAATCTTTTCTGTTGTTTCAATACACTCAAATGAAATAAGCAGGTGTGTAACAATAAATTTGTAATTGCAATACTTTTCTGGGAGAAATACTACATTTTCTGGAACAATATCAAGGGTGCCAACATTTTTGACTATAACTGTACAGTCACAGGCACTGACACATACTGAACATGCACACATCCCAATACATTCATCTTCTTACAACATGCATGCACCAGGGTATGCATACACACATCTACAGTACACATCCATACACACACACATATACAAATGCAAACATACTGGATAACTAACCAGTGCAATCATAAGAGAGATCTTATATAGAGTTATCTCAGTGATTATGGAAATTATATTCATCATTTTAGCTATTACATTGTTATTGCTCTCCCACATTTTGGCTTGTTTACCAGCTATCTTCTCTTCCAATTACTTAATTATCTTTTCTTCATATGCACCTGCCTGTCAGAGCCTCAGAGGAAAAGTTTAAAGCAAAATAATATTTATGTTGGTAAAATCTACTAAAGTGTCTATTCTTCACTGTGAAGCTTAGACATGTTCCAAATGCAAACTTATATCATAAAAATATAGCCACAAATGGTTAAATCTGATTGTTAAGCAGAATAAATTAGGTTACAGTTTCCTCTTTATTTATGATGAGGTCTTTTGGTTATTTTAATCTAGATAGTAGCTAAAATGGCATTTACATTGCATGATTCTCATTAACGAGAGCTCCTAAGAATGCAGTCTGAACAGGCTGCTGATCAGCCAATGAGCAAAATACCTGTTCGTTGGGTGAAATGATCTTTTGGTTTGCACAAGAGATTATTGTTCTGGGCCGCACATCATGCTATGTGAACAAGCCTGTTTTGCCTAGAAAAATGGCAGCTTATGCTTACTGAGCATTTTATTACAGATCGTTCAATTCACATCTGAAGGGCAGGCTGTCTTTGTAAACAGCCTATAAAACAATCGCCAGCCAGCAAACATTTTGACAGTCATTTAACGCTGCGCATCATGCTGCGTAAAATGGGTCTTAAAAGAAGTTTTGCAATTTCAAAATATTGTCACAAGGTCCATGTTATGTCTGCAGCACCAATATCATATTCTGTTCAGTAGATCAGTGATCGATGATGGAGCTATCACACAGATAACTTAAGCTGAGTTACAATTTATTGCAGACATATAAATACATAATAATGTTGTTTTCAAAGGTCATCTTCATTTTCTTAACTCACCAATACTTTTCTGGATTTTTCAAAACTTTTTCATTCTGTCAAATTTAAACCAATAGTTTAGTCAAAAGTCCCCTTAAAGCTGAATTCACGCTTTTCCACTGGTGTGCCACATTACCAAATTGTTCAGTCAGGTGTCTCACACTAGTTGCCCATCTCTTCTGCAAGTTGTTTAAAGGCTCATTCAGATGTCAGATTGTCTCATGCGAGCACTTTCCATATTTGTTGTCATGGATAGATCTCATACGTATTACAGTCTGTAGAGCTTTTCACCTCTCTATATCTTTGCAGACCGAGATGGATGTACAAAACCAAGAGACACGTCTGATTTTCATCCAAGTCTCAGATCAATCTGTCCATTTTTTATGGACTGTTTGATAGAAGATTGTGAAGCCTCCATAAGTTAATTTTTTCATCCTAGAAAAACTGATTAAATTCATGAAACTCTGATGACAGAAACTGACATGTCAACAATAAAACTCTGATAAAACATATATATATATATATATATATATATATATATATATATATACAGCTCTGGCAAAAATTAAGACACCACATCAAAACCCTGTCATGGGCAGCCCATTTTCCAGACCTGAACCCCATTGAAAACCTCTGGAATGTAATCAAGAGGATGATGGATAGTCACAAGCCATCAAACAAAGAAGGACTGCTTACATTTTTGAGCCAGAAGCGCTGTGAAAGACTGGTGGAAAGCATGCCAAGAAGCATGAGAGCTGTTTTTAAAAATTATGGTTATTCCACAAAATATTGGTTTCAGAACTCTTCCTGATTTAAAACATTAGTATTGTTGTTTCAAAATTATTATGTGCGTGTTTTCTTTGCATTATTTGAGGTGTGAAAGCACTGGGTTTTATTTAATTTTGACAATTTTTCTTTGTCATAAAACAAATACAAAATTTATTGCTTGGAAATTCAGGGACATGTTGTCAGAAGTTTATATACTAAAAGAACAATTTACATTTTACTCAAAAATATACCTATAAAGAGAAAAATCAGACAAACTGAACATTTGAAAGTGATCTCTTAATTTTTGCCAGACCTGTAAACTATGTTTATATATACAGTATATACAGTCATATGTTAAAGTTTGGGCACCCCTATTAATGTTAACTAGTGTTGAGCATTCCGATACCGCAAGTATCGGGTATCGGCCGATACTTGCTGTATCGGAATTCCGATACCGACTTCCGATATTTTTTCAATATCGGAATTCGGCATCGGAATCGGAAGTTCAGTTGATTGACGGCCTGACGTCATCATGATGCGCGGTGTGTGCGCATCATGATGCGCCGTCATTTCGGGCCTTCCGGGGGTCTCTGCCGGCCTGCCGGGGGGCTGTGCCGGCCTGCCGGGGGGCTGTGTGGACTGCCCGGGGTCTCTGCCGGCCTGCCGGGGGGCTGTGCCGGCCTGCCGGTGGTCTGTGCACCCTGTGGGGGTCTGTACCGGCCTGCCGGGGGGCTGTGCCGGCCTGCCGGGGGGCTGTGCCGGCCTGCCGGGGGGCTGTGCTGATGTCCGGGGGTCTGTGCAAGCATCGTCCGATAGGACTACAAGTCCCATCGGGCGATGCCTGCTACCATGACAGTTATTGACACATTAGCCAATGATGGGACAGTAGTAGTCCCATCATCCGGCTAATGTGTTAAATGTTAAAAAAAAAAAAAAAAAAATACTACATACATACTACATGCATGCTACATACATACTACATGCTACATACATACTACATACATGCTACATACATACTACATGCATGCTACATACATACTACATGCATGCTACATACATACTACATGCATGCTACATACATACTACATACATACTACATACATACTACATATATACTACATACATACTACATACATGCTACATACATACTGCATGCTACATACATACTACATACATACTACATACATACTACATACATGCATGCTACATACATACTACATATATACTACATGCATGCTACATACATACTACATGCTACATACATACTACATATATACTACATACATACTACATACATGCTACATACATACTGCATGCTACATACATACTACATACATACTACATGCATGCTACATACATACTACATGCATGCTACATACATACTACATGCATGCTACATACATACTACATATATACTACATGCATGCTACATACATACTACATGCTACATACATACTACATGCTACATACATACTACATATATACTACATGCATGCTACATACATACTGCATGCTACATACATACTACATACATACTACATGCTACATACATACCACATATATACTACATACATACAATACATTCATACAATACATACATAGACATACAGTACATATAACATAGAGTAACATACTTACCAATACTTGTCACATTGTTCCCCGAAGCCATTGTCTTTCCGGAATAAATATTAACATAACAAACCACAAAAATACTCACCCACGATCCGAAGCAGTCCACGAGTGTGTCCCACGACGATCTTGGGTAGAGAACTGCAGCATCAGATGATGCTGCCGTTCTCTACGGGCTGCAGGAATCCAATGACGGAAGGTAGGTATCCTTCCGCACTGTATTCCTCCGCCACTTAAAAAAAAAAAAAGTCCCTAGTCTCACTTTATGCCATTGCTGCGTGGGAATTTCCCACACAGCAATGGCATAAAGTGAGACTAGGGACTTTTTTTTTTTTTAAGTGGCGGAGGAATACAGTGCGGAAGGATACCTACCTTCCGTCATTGGATTCCTGCAGCCCGTAGAGAACGGCAGCATCATCTGATGCTGCCGTTCTCTACCCAAGATCGTCGTGGGACACACTCGTGGACTGCTTCGGATCGTGGGTGAGTATTTTTGTGGTTTGTTATGTTAATATTTATTCCGGAAAGACAATGGCTTCGGGGAACAATGTGACAAGTATTGGTAAGTATGTTACTCTATGTTATATGTACTGTATGTCTATGTATGTATTGTATGAATGTATTGTATGTATGTAGTATATATGTGGTATGTATGTAGCATGTAGTATGTATGTAGTATGTATGTAGCATGCATGTAGCATGCAGTATGTATGTAGCATGCATGTAGTATATATGTAGTATGTATGTAGCATGCATGTAGTATGTATGTAGCATGTAGTATGTATGTAGCATGCATGTAGTATATATGTAGTATGTATGTAGCATGTAGTATGTATGTAGCATGCATGTAGTATGTATGTAGCATGCATGTAGTATGTATATGGTATGTATGTAGCATGTAGTATGTATGTAGCATGCATGTAGTATATATGTGTTATGTATGTGGTATGTATGTAGCATGCATGTAGCATGCATGTAGTATGTATGTAGTATGTATGTAGTATATATGTAGTATGTATGTAGCATGTAGTATGTATGTAGTATGTATGTAGCATGCATGTAGCATGCATGCAGTATGTATGTAGCATGCAGTATATATGTAGTATGTATGTAGCATGTAGTATGTAGCATGCATGTAGTATATATGTAGTATGTAGCATGTAGTATGTATGTAGCATGCATGTAGTATATATGTGTTATGTATGTAGCATGTAGCATGCATGTAGCATGCATGTAGTATGTATGTAGTATATATGTGGTATGTATGTAGCATGCAGTATGTATGTAGCATGCATGTAGTATATATGTAGTATGTATGTTGCATGTAGTATGAATGTAGCATGTATGTAGTATGTAGTATGAATGTAGCATGTATGTAGTATGCATGTTGTATGTATGTAGCATGTAATTTTTTTTTTTTTTTTTTTTTTTACATTCAACACATTAGCCGGATGATGGGACTACTACTGTCCCATCATTGGCTAATGTGTCAATCACTGTCATGGTAGCAGGCATCGCCCGATGGGACTTGTAGTCCCATCGGACGATGCCTGCACAGACCCCCGGAGCCTGCACAGACCACCGGCAGGCCGGCACAGCCCCCCGGCAGGCCGGCACAGCCCCCCGGAGCCTGCACAGCCCCCCGGCAGGCCGGCACAGCCCCCCGGCAGGCCGGCACAGCCCCCCGGAGCCTGCACAGACCACCGGCAGGCCGGCACAGACTACCGGAGCCTGCACAGACCCCCTGGCAGGCCGGCACAGCCCCCCGAAAGGCCCGTACAGACCCCAGAGAGGCTGTACAAGGGCAGGAAAGGGTTTTTCTTATTCCGATACCGGAAGTCCCATAGACTTGAATGGGACTTCCGGTATCGGAATCGGCGATACCGATACTTTTTTTAAAGATCGGCCGATACCATCCGATACGATACTTTGAAGTATCGGACGGTATCGCTCAACTCTAATGTTAACCTTTTTTCTTTATAACAATTTTGGTTTTTGCAACAGCTATTTCAGTTTCATATATCTAATAACTGATGGACTCAGTTATATTTCTGGATTTAAATAAGGTTTATTGTACTAACAGAAAATGTGCAATCTGCATTTAAACAAAATTTGACCGGTGCAAAAGTATGGGCACCTCAACATAAAAGTGACATTAATATTTTGTAGATCCTACTTTTGCAAAAATAACAGCCTCTAGTCGCTTCCTGTAGCTATTAATGAGTTCCTGGATCCTGGATGAAGGTATTTGTGACCATTCCTGTTTACAAAACAATTCCAGTTCAGTTAAGTTTGATGGTCGCTGAGCATGGACAGCCTGCTTCAAATCATCCCACAGATGTTCAATGATATTCAGGTCTGGGGACTGGGATGGCCATTCCAGAACATTGTAATTGTTCCTCTGCATGAATGCCTGAGTAGATTTGGAGTGGTGTTTTGGATCATTGTCTTGCTGAAATATCCATCCCCTGCGTAACTTCAACTTCGTCACTGATTCTTGCACATTATTGTAAAGAATCTGCTGATACTGAATTGAATCCATGTGACCCTCAACTTTAACAAGATTCCCGGTGCCGGCATTGGCCACACAGCACCAAAGCATGATGGAACCTCCACCAAATTTCACTGTGGGAAGCAAGTGTTTTTCTTGGATTGCTGTGTATTTTAGCCTCCCTGCATAACGCCTTTTTGTATGACCAAACAACTCAATCTTTGTTTCATCAGTCCACAGGATCTTCTTCCAAAATGTAACTGGCTTGTCCAAATGTGCTTTTGCATACCTCAGGCGACTCTGTGGCGTGCTTGCAGAAACGGCTTCTTTCGCATCCCTCTCCCATACAGCTTCTCCTTGTGCAAAGTGCGCTGTATTGTTGACCGATGCACAGTGACACCATCTGCAGCAAGATGACGCTGCAGGTCTTTGGAGGTGGTCTGTGGATTGTCCTTGACTGTTCTCACCATTCTTCTTCTCTGCCTTTCTGATATTTTTCTTGGCCTGCCACTTCTGGACTTAACAAGAACTGTACCTGTGTTCTTCCATTTCCTTACTATGTTCCTCACAGTGGAAACTGACAGGTTCAATCTCTGAGACAACTTTTTGTATCCTTCCCCTGAAAAGCTATGTTGAATAATCTTTGCTTTCAGATCATTTGAGAGTTGTTTTGAGGAACCCATGATGCCACTCTTCATAGGAGAATCAAATAGGAGAACCACTTGCAAGTGGTCACCTTAAATACCTTTTCTCATGATTTGATACACCTGGTTATGAAGTTCAAAGCTCAATGAGGTTACAAAACCAATTTAGTGCTTCAGGAAGTCAGTAAAAAGTAGTTAGGAGTGTTCAAATCAAGAAAATGATAAGGGTGCCCATACTTTTGCACCGGTCAAATTTTGTTTAAATGCAGATTGCACATTTTCTGTTAGTACAATAAACCTCATTTGAATCCAGAAATATAACTGAGTCCATCAGTTATTAGATATATGAAACTGAAATAGCTGTTGCAAAAACCAAAATTGTTATAAAGAAAAAAGGTTAACATTAATAGCGGTGCCCAAACTTTAACATATGACTGTATATATATATATATATATATATATATATAAATATATATATTATATATACCTACATATATATATATATATATAGAGAGAGAGAGAGAGAGTTTACAGCTTTTATATATATATATATATATATATATACACTGTGTTCCAAATTATTATGCAAAAAATATTTCCTCATATTTTCTCTAAATTAGGCTGGTTTCACATTTGCGTTTTTTTTCGCGGTAATTTAGCGCTAAATAGCGCATGCGTTTTTTTTCCCTATACTTTGCATGGGATGCGCTTATGTGCGCATACACATGCGTTTGTACGCGTTTTACCGCGCATGCGTTTTTTTGCGGTATGCGCTCGGGCGCACAAAATGCAACTTGTTGCATTTTTTGTGCGTCCGATTTGCCTCAAAAAAACGCATGCGCGCAATGCGTTTTTTTACAGCAAGACACCCATTATAAGTCTATGGTGAGCATATGTGCGCATTGGCATGCTTATGTATGCGTTTTTTTGCACATGCGTTTTTTTTTACCATTAGTTTAGACAATGGAATTTAGGGGTTTGGGTAAAGTTAGGGTTAGTTAAGGGGGTTTAGGGTTAGGGTTAGGGTCAGGGTTAGGGTTAGGGTTAGGGTCAGGGTTAGGGTTAAGTATGGTTTGGTTAAGGGTTAGGGTCAGGGTTAGGGTTAAGTATGGTTTGGTTAAGGGTTAGGGTCATGGTTAGGGTTAGGGTTAGGGTTAGGGTCAGGGTTAGGGTCAGGGTTAGGGTTAAGTATGGTTTGGTTAAGGGTTAGGGTCAGGGTTAGGGTTAGGGTTAGGGTTAGGGTCAGGGTCAGGGTTAGGGTTAAGTATGGTTTGGTTAAGGGTCAGGGTCAGGGTTAGGGTTAGGGTTAGGGTCAGGGTTAGGGTTAAGGTTAAGTATGGTTTGGTTAAGGGTTAGGGTCAGGGTTAGGGTTAAGTATGGTTTGGTTAAGGGTTAGGGTTAGGGTTAGGGTTAGGGTCAGGGTTAGGGTTAGGGTTAGGGTCAGGGTTAGGGTTAGGGTTAGGGTTAGGGTCAGGGTTAGGGTCAGGGTTAGGGTTAAGTATGGTTTTGTTAAGGGTTAGGGTCAGGGTTAGGGTCAGGGTTAGGGTTAAGTATGGTTTGGTTAAGGGTTAGGGTCAGGGTTAGGGTTAGGGTTAGGGTCAGGGTTAGGGTTAGGGTTAAGGTTAGTTAGGGTTTGGGTTAGGGTTAAGTATGGTTTGGTTAAGGGTTAGGGTCAGGGTTAGGGTTATGTATGGTTTGGTTAAGGGTTAGGGTTAGGGTTAGGGTCAGGGTTAGGGTTAAGTATGGTTTGGTTAAGGGTTAGGGTCAGGGTTAAGTATGGTTTGGTTAAGGGTTAGGGTTAGGGTTAGGGTTAGGGTCAGGGTTAGGGTCAGGGTTAGGGTTAAGTATGGTTTGGTTAAGGGTTAGGGTCAGGGTTAGGGTCAGGGTTAGGGTTAAGTATGGTTTGGTTAAGGGTTAGGGTCAGGGTTAGAGTTAGGGTTAGGGTCAGGGTTAGGGTTAGGGTTAAGGTTAGTTAGGGTTTGGGTTAGGGTTAAGTATGGTTTGGTTAAGGGTTAGGGTCAGGGTTAGGGTTAAGTATGGTTTGGTTAAGGGTTAGGGTTAGGGTCAGGGTTAGGGTTAGGGTTAGGGTTAGGGTCAGGGTTAGGGTTAGTAAAGTCATGGTTTGGGTTAGTGTGAGGGACCACCTAATGTTGGAAAAAAACGCAAACGCGGTAAAAACGCACTAAAAACGCATACAAACACATAAAAACGCTGCGTTTTTTTCATGCATGCTCATAAAAATGCTTGAAAAAAACGCAGCAGTTGTATGCTTTTGTATGCGTTTTTCAATGCGTTTTTTGCGGGAAAAACGCGCTGCAAAAAAAAGCAAGTGTGAAACAGGCCTAACCTATATGAATTGCAGTCATTGTTATTTTCCAGTTATCTAATATTCTAGTATAATTGCAATGTTTTAGAACAAACTGCCTATGAAAACAGTATATTTTTAAAAATAAGAAACACTCAAAATGCATGTTAAAAATTATTATGCACAGCAGAGTTTTCCATCTTTTTATTTTTATTTTGAACAAAAAAATGGTCAATTGTGAAATTATAAGCATTATCAGCTTATTACAAAATGAAATCAAACAGTTTTCAAGTCAAAACTTTATTCTAGGTGATGTTACATTTGCACATAGAACCCCTTGTTCGAAAGAAGCTTCTGAACTCTCTCGTCCATTGAATTTGTCAGTTTCTGGATGGTTTGTGCTTCAATTGTTTTGCATGTGGACAGAATACCCTACCAGAGCTGTTGCTTAGATGTGAACTGCCTCCCGCCATCATAGACACTCCTTTTGATGATGCTCCAGAGGTTCTCAATGGGGTTGAGGTCAGGGGAAGATGGTGGCCACACCATAAGTTTGTCCTCTTTTATGCCCATAGCAGCCAGAGATGCAGATGTGTTATTTGCAGCATGAGACGGTGCATTATCATGCATGAAAATGATCTTGCTGCGGACAGCACGGTTCTTCCTCTTGAACCATGGCAGGAAGTGCTGTTTTAGAAACTCCACATAGATTATGGAGTTCATCTTTACCCCTTCAGGGATCCTAAAGGGGCCGACAATCTCTCTCCCCATGATTCCAGCCCAAAACATTACTCCACCTCCTCCTTGTTGGTGCCTTAGCTGTGTTTTCATGGGGTGTCCATCAACCAGCCATCCTCCACTCCATCCATCTGGACCATCGAGCATTGCACAGCACTCATCGGTGAACAAAACAGTTTGGAAGTCAGTCTTCATGTATCGTTTGGCCCACTGGAGCCGTTTCTGCTTGTGTGCAGTGGATAGAGGTGGTCGACAGGATGGCTTACGCACAGCTGCAAACATCTGAAGGACTCTGCGTCTTGTTGTTCGGGGGACGTTGGAGGCACCAGCAGCTTCAAAAACTTGCCTGCTGCTATGACAAGGCATTTTTACAGCTGCTCTTTTAACCTGACGCAATTGCCTGTTGGCAAGAGTCCTCAATTTTTCCTTATCAGCACACACACATGTGTGCTGGGAATCAGCTACATACGCCTTGATTGTGCAATGATCACGATGAAGTGTCTTGGCAATGTTGATTGTAGTCATGACTTGACCTAAATACTCCACAATTTGTTGCTTCTCAGCAGCCGACACATCCTTTTTCTTTCCCATTTTGGCAAAAAATGTAGGCTGCTTAATAATGTGGAACAGCCTTCTTAAGTAGTCTTGCCTTTATTTGGACACACCTGCCAAACTAATTTGCACAGGTATCTGCAATTGCTTTCAGTGATATAAAGAGCCCTGACACACATCACCATCAATGAGTTTAAATGACAAACAAAAAAATTCTAACCTTATCACTCGAAAACTCTTTTTGCATAATAATTTGGAACACAGTTTATGTTACATATATACCTACATATATATATATATATATATATATATATATTTATATATATATATATACACAGTATACAGCTCTGGCAAAAATTAAGAGATCACTTTCAAATATTCAGCTTCTCTGATTTTTCTCTTTATAGGTATATATTTGAGTAAAATGTAAATCGTTATTTTAGTCTATAAACTTATGACAACATGTCTCCAAATTTACAGGCAATACATTTTGTATTTTTTTCTGACAAAGAAAAATGGTCAAAAAAAAAAAAAAACCCCAGTGCTTTCACACCTCAAATAATGCAAAGAAAACACGTTCATAAACAACAATACTAATGTTTTAACTCTGGAAGAATTCTGAAATCAGTCTTTCACACTGCTTCTGGCTTAAAAATTTAAGCAATTCTTCTTTGCTTGATGGCTTGTGACTATCCATCATCCCCCTGATTATATTCCAGAGGTTTTCAGTGGGATCCAGGTTTGGAGAATGGGCTGCCTATGACAGGGTTTTGATGTGGTGGTCTCTTAATTTGTGCCAGAGCTATATATATATATATATATATATATATATATATATATATATTGTATATATATGTTATATATAATATATTTAGGAGATAAAGTATTTACCCTACAAACATAGCAAAGAACATGTAAATCATTTGCTAAATGTCAAAAGTACACTTTTAAAGGAGGGATGAGTGTAGTGGATCCTGGGCGCTACCGCTGACAAACATTAATCTAGGTGGTAAGTATAAAAACTTCCTTTTTATTGTAACGCACTTTGGAGTAGACCCTAAGCCTCCTCAGGCATTTGATGTCGGTACAGCAGCTGGAGCAGCAGCCATGATTGGATACATTCCTCTTTGCATAGTTGTGCCGCGCACAACCTGATCAGTTGGGCAACCAACCCTGCAACTCACTTTCACCTGTTGCCCATGATGTTACACATGGAGCCCCTCTTCTATTTCTAAAGGGACATGTTTGGCATACAATACATTTTTTTCACGTCTTTTGTGATGTTTGCAAAGTGACCTCCTTTTCTACCATATGTTATTATCCATTTTCCAGTGGATTTGGAGTACCACACCCACATTTTCCAAAGCTAGTGTAATTCCACTTTCTCTCTCTAAATATATATGAATACATATATATATATATATATATATATACAGTACATATATATATATATATATATATATATACACACTATTGAATTATTACAACACTTCCATTAACCAATGCAATTGAGATCTGCTGCATCAATGTCAAGAGAAAATGGACAGTTAACATATGTAGTTGATCGTACTTGCTGAATGGGAGCCACTTTACCTGTTAAACACATAGAAAGTTTAAATCTTCTTTTGACTGTTGTGCCCTATGTGCCACCAAACCAATAATAGTGAAATAAGCTCTTGAACTGATATGTCTATTCCTGGCTCTTTGACTCTGAGCTTATTTTGTTTATTTTGCCACCTGACCATTGAATAAGACTGTAGAGACAAATATCTAGTACATTGTGTTTTTACCATTGCATTTACTGTGTATGCACTGGTATCAATCATTCCTTTGTACTTAAGAGCCTTTGAAGTTTCACATGTATAAAGATATAAAAGAAGGAAAAGAATCTGGATGTCTTTGTAAGTTATCGAATACTCATTGTTTTTCTCCTATAACTCCAAAAACTCCACTGTAAAAATGTGTGTGCCACTATGCAAAGTAACATTCACCCGGGCACTTTTCCAGCACTCAGTAAAAATATTCAACAATTACAATAAAAATAAACTGGGAGCAGTTAATTTTCTTTACCGTGACATAAATACTGTTGAAGTTATGCTACATAAACCAATAGATAAACATATACTTGTCTATAATGTACTCCCATCAGTTTGCCTGACATGTTTAATATGCTGTTTTTGAAATAGTATTTTATTAGTTAATGTTAAATTTGGCTCTTGAAAATAAATTACTGCTTTGTAGAACAAAAAAAAGGCTTATAATGGCTCCAATTACAATACAAACCTCCTACGTACACAAAGGCTCAGGTTGAAAAACAATGCATAATGCATTTTTTTATTTGTATAAATGTGTATGACTTCCTGAGTATAAATTATTGATATATTTGCGTAGGTGTATTTAGGTATATTCAGCTTCCAAGGAGAAATAGGTTTTTTTTAAAGAAAAAATCTCAGTGTAATGCCTACATAAAGTAATATAGTACATAAAAAGAGATGCGGCACTCACCCAGATGCAGTAAAAAATGGAGTCCTTTGTTATATCATTATAAGGTTAAAACAAGGTCCGCAGGAACAGCAAGTGTGCAACTGTGTGCAGGGAAAGGAAGATGGGAGACAGCCGTTTCACGTGGTAAGCGCTTCAACGAGTCCAGGTACCTTATAATGGTATAATAAAGGACTCCATTTTTTACTGCATCTGCGTGAGTTCTGCATCTCTTTTTATGTTATATACATTGTTCAATGCTTTTGGACCGCATGCTATTGGTCCATATATGGATATGACCTTTCATACATGTGCCATTCATTCATTGTCTCTCTCTGGAACATAAAATAATATAGTCTCAAACAAACAACTGATGCATCGTCTATGCAAGTAGCTTCTTCGTAGAGGAAGAGAACTTGATCCCTAGTGCCACATATTAGATGTAGCAATTCTAAAACTCAATTTTGACCCCATACCAAGGCTTGCCACATGATAGGAAGCCAAGCCAGAAAACCATTTGTAGATACGTGCTTTGGAACATTTGCCCTTTCTTGATGCAAAGCAGGAGATCTGATTTGTCTGGGTGAATGGCCTTTAGGTGGGAATGTTTTTCCTTGTCGAAAGTGCCAAGTTAGTGTAAGGAGACTTATAGGCTATGCATTGCTCCTTTGGATACATAAATATACAAATAACCTCTTCAGAGAAGAAGAGAAATTGATTTCTAGCATCATCTATTAGATAAAAGTCAATATTTACCATTTGTATGTATCCTCTGTAATTTACCATGAATTTGCCATATATTTAAAGCCAATCTGCCAACAAATTTCATAATATTAACTACTGATATTGTTAAATATATCTCTTAGGATCTGTTGACGTTTCTGTTTATCTTTTCTGTTTGCCTATTCTATTTAGAACTTAAAAACAGAACATAGTCAATAGAATTTGCATCGGGTGCATTCCTGTTTCAATTAGAGGCAAAGGGTCCAATTAATTTACATGGGGTCCCTCTGGTTTCTGTTTGTTTATATTTTAGGACAAAAGAAAAGTTCTTCATGCTGGTCTTTTATTCAGTTATGTCTAGGAATAGCTGCAGAGAGTGCAGCAAAATTGAATACTCTTTAAGTTTTCAAGTTTTGACAAATTAGTACATCATCTCTCCTGTGTCTAATAAAAAGGTTTTTGGTGGCAGATGATCGGAAGACAAAGTGAACTTATTGTAGACTATAATTATAAAGCTTTCATGTCCTAGAGCAATGATCTATTACAAGTTTCATTATGAAGTCCATGTGTAATCGACAACCCCCCATCAGCCATATGCAGTAAAGCATAAAATCAAATATAAACTAATAAAGAAACAAGGGAGCAGCAAGAAAATAACATGGGACTTTTCTGCAAAATTCAAAAAGAAAAGTGTCTCCTCCTGGGGAACATCATGAATTAAAATCACAAGAAAATATAAAAAAGGTCAGATAAATATGAATAGAAAAAGTACAATGCAGACATTAAGTTCTATGCTGTATCACTGGTTTGACAGCTGTGTGAGACTTTTTGATTCTAAAGGCCCATCACACTAAGCAATCTCGCCAGCGAGAACGCTGATTTTGTGACACATCAGCGATCTCACCAGCAAGATCACTGTGTGTGACAGGGATCAGTGACCGGCCCCCCCTGCTGGTTATCGCTGATCGTGCTCGAGCGGCCTTGGCTGTTTTTCGATCGCTGGTCTCCCGCTGCCCAGCGCGCATCGCTGCGTATAAGAGCGAGAGACCAGCGATCAGCGACGCTGGACGCTGGTTGCTAATGTAAACGTTGGGTATCCAGGAGCCGCGGCTACTGGATACCCGCTGTTTACCTTGGAAACCGGCGTACACACTGGTAAATGTCGAATATCCAGGAGTCGCGCGGCTCCTAGATACCCAATGTTTACCTTGGAAACCAGCGTGTACACCAGTTTCCAAAGTAAACAGCGGGTATCAAGGAGTCACGCGGCTCCTGGATACCCTACGTTTACATTTGAAACCAGCGTCCAGCGTCGTTGGTCCTGATTGCTGGGGCTGTCTATGTGACAGCTCACCAACGATCAGCCTAACCATGTCCCAGCGATCCCATCCATGTCGGATCATTGGTGGGATCACTGGGACATCGTTGTTATGTGTGATGGGGGCTTTAGCTGAGAGATCCCTATGTGTGGTCGCAGACTTGTAGTGTACAACATGTAAACAAAGAGAATATGAGTGCTACTGTGTTACTTCATAACCTTCATGCTGGATATAGTTATTTACAACCTATCTTTAAATATTTTTGTAATCCAATTTGTGTGTGATGCATCAACAATAACTATTCTAAGTAGGGAAAATGAAGTGAGAGAAACAGGCATAAATTACATACATGGGATCAAATAACTAAAAATTGGCATGTGCATATACAGTATACAGCTCTGGCAAAAATTAAGAGATCACTTTCAAATGTTGTTTGTCTGATTTTTCTCTTTATAGGTATATTTTTGAGTAAAATGTAAATTGTTCTTTTAGTCTATAAACTTCTGACAACATGTCTCCGAATTTCCAAGCAATCAATTTTGCATTTGTTTTATGACAAAGAAAAAAGGGTCAAAATTAAAAAAACACAGTGCTTTCAGACCTCAAATAATTCTAAGAAAACATGTTCATAATCATTTAGAAACAACAATACTAATATTTTAACTCAGGAAGAGTTCAGAAATCAATATTTTGTGGAATAACCATGATTTTTAAAAACAGCTTTCATGCGTCTTGGCATGCTTGCCACCAGTGTTTCACACTGCTTCTGGTGCAAAAATGGAAGCAGTTTTTTTCCATCATCCTCTTGATTACATTACAGAGGTTTTCAATGAGGTTCAGGTTTGGAGAATGGGCTGCCTATGACAGGGTTTTGATGTGTTGGCTTCTTAATTTTTTGCCAGAGCTGTATTAACCCCTTTTGTTGTGAAGCTCCTATAAATTTCTGGTGCAAGCAATTACCTCAATGAGTTATATGCTTAGTGAAATGAAGTCCACTTGTGTGTAATTTAAATGTCACATAGTCTTTCAGTATATACACACCTTATCTGAAAGGCCACTGAGTCCACCATTAAGCAAGAGGAATCAATAATCAAACCACACCATGAAGGCCAAAAAGATCTCCAAACATGTTACGCAAAAAGTTACTGAGTCAGGGTTGTGCTATAAAAAAATCTCAATCTCTGATGATCCCCCTGAGCACCATCTAATCCATTATGATCAAAAGGAAAGAACATGGTATCACAACAAACCTGCCAAGAGAGGGACATCCACCAGAATGCTCAGCCTGGGCAAAGAGAGCATTAAACAGAGAGGCAGCACAGAGACCAAATGTAACCCTGAAGGAGCTGCAGAATTCCCAAGCAGACACTGGAGTATCTGTCCATGCAACCACAATATGTGCATTCCTTAAAGGTGGCCTTTATGGAAGAGTGGGCAGAAAAAAGCCTTTACTTGCACACAAAATATGTAAGGTTCATTTTGAGTTTACCAAAAGACATGTGGGAACCTCTCCAAATGTATGCTGTAGAGGAAGGTGCCATAGTCAGATACGACCTAAATTGAACTTTTGTGCCACCAAGATAGATGCTGTATCTGGTGCCAAACCAAGACAGCTCATCACCCCAAGAACACGATCCCCACAGTGAAACATAGTGGTGGCAACATCATGCTTTATGAAGGTTTTTTTGCAGCAGAGACAGCAAAAATGTTCAGAGTCATGGGGAAGATGCATGGTGCAAAATACAGCAATATTCTTGAGCAAAACCTATTTTAAAATACTGATACCGCTGATACTCCACCCGTTGACAGAAGGGCGAGAAGTGGAGGATGCTGTTTGGAGCCGGCAAGGTACAGGACCTTGCGTGACGTCACAGTCACGTGTCAGAGCACGTGATCGGCTTGAAAAAGATTGACAGAAATTTGGACCAATCCTACGCGTTTCGGAGGAAGCAGTAAGCAACGGGTGGAGTATCAGCGGTGAACAGGGGGATTGCTACCGGCCGGAGCATCCCCCGTTAGCACTTTGGACATCATTAACGGTGACCCTCTTGCAACATTTACCCAGATCCTTTCGTGATTATTATTATTTTTTCTATCCACGCCGCTTCACTATTGGATTATAAGGAAGTCAAGCGGGGGAGTACAATAGGTATGTGCGCTATTTGAATTGAGACTAAAAAAGCTTTTTTATTTGCCAATTTCAGGTGCATTTATGTGTGCCTAATTTTACATACTACTATGTGGGGGAGCGGTTTGGTTTTTTAGTTTATTAGTTTATCTGCTTCCTCCTTAATTTATTGTTCATTTTGTGTTATTTAGTTGCACTATTGATGTGGTTTTTGAGATCATAAAGGGAATTTATCTACACAAATATATATACTTTTATATTGTATGTTTGTTTTTGAAGAGAGACAATATTGTGGGTATTACTAGCGCAAATAAACATTTTTAAGTAATTTTTTAATATCATCCAGATAAAAGGTGGCATTATCTGTTAATTTGCAGCTGTTATACCCTCATGTAGCGCCACTGGTTTTTATAAGAATTTTTCAAAACCTATTTTAGTCTAGGATGGAGGTTCACCTTCCAACAAGATAATGACCCAAAGCATACTCTTAAGGTACTGTCACACTTAGCGATATCGCTAGCAATATCGCTATAACTTGTGACATTATAGCGATATTGCTAGTGATATTGCTATGTCTGATACTTACCTATGACCCACTCCCCCGCTGGTTATCGCTGATCGCACGAGAACATCCAGGACTGTTTCTCGTCGTCAGCTTCCTGCGACGCTTCCTGAGGAGAGATGAACGACAAGCGTGGAGCCGGGCGGGAGGACGTCAGGATCGCCTAGTGTGACAGGTAAGTAGCAACCCCCAACCCCTTTGATGTCACTGGTGAGATCTGCCTGTGTGCCAGCTCACTAGCGACCACTTAGCGATGTACCAGCGATCCTGACCGCGTCATATTGCTGGTCGGGATCGCTGGTGCATCGCTAAGTGTGACAGTACCTTAAAAGCAACACTCAAGTGGTTTAAGGAAACATGTAATTGTTTTGGAGTCAAAGCCCAGACATTCATTCAATTGAGAATCTGTGTTCAGGCTTGAAGACTTCTGTTTACCAGAGAAAAAGACATCTAACTTGAAATAGATGGAGAAGTTTTGCCTTGATGAATGGGTAAAAATGCCAGTAACAATATGGGGAAAGCTCATAGAGACTTATCTAAAGTATCTTGCTGCTGTAATTGCTGCATAAAAAGGCTATAAAAATACTGACAACCATCAAAGTAAATCCTATCAGTCTTATTTTCATCATGGCTGCTGAGTGTGTCCTGTATGTAGCGAGAGAGAGAAATTAGCCCTTTACAAGCAGCTGTGTTCTCCTCAATAGCTAATAACTATCAGTGGCAAATTCTTTGTAAAATTTAAACTCTTGGAGAGACATATGGACATTTTTTGACTGATTTTTATTTTGTTAATGCACAGCTTTACATGATACATTTATGGATTTACCTTGTTTGTATAGTGCTTCACCTTTGTAATTTTTTTAGAAAAACAGGTAAATGGGTCCTTCCATCATATTGTATTGATCAAAATTTCTTCAAAATGGGCAAAACAGGTGAAGTCCACTACAAATTCTATAGATATAGCAAAGGATGGGAATTTAAACCATAACATTTCATTCACTTATTAAAATATTAATATTTAAATGCACTAACAGAAAGAAAGCACATCTGACTAGTATCCAAAGGTGGGCAGGTGGGAATGTTACAATCGAAAAAGATATTTCATATACATCATCTCAATTTCAAGCAACACCTAAGGCAAAAATGGGTTTTTGGTAGATACACCAATCAGAGCTAATATCTCAAAGCGAGTATAGTGGAACATAACATGTACCATATGTCCATATATACTTGAAAAAAAAGCCTCACCCAAATGTAGTAGGTAAATTCTCATGCATCAGACAATGATCCTTTTCAGATCCACATAAATGGGGCAAAGATAAATGCCTAACCATCATCCTGTTATTGAAACAAGTAAAGATGTATTTTTTTCTTCCCTATGTGGGATTCATTAGTGGGTACAAGCAGTCAGTTGTTGAGGTTTTACGTTTTACTCTCCTATGTATTAGTGGCCTGTACCCGAGTCTCCTTAAATAATTCAAAAGTACTGGGCAAAACCCCTTCATTTATGGACACAACAGTGTAATTTCCTCTTTTTGAAATGCACTACCCTGCAGTGGTGACACACACGCATCATCAGTGACACATCGCTTTCAGCACATCAGCGATCTAACATATTGCCGGAACGCATGACTCATAATAAAGGCACACATATATCATTAACGGGGCCTCAGCCATCCCGAGGACTTAAGAGAGACACAGGCAGTTCTCTTGGGTACAAGTGGCAAATACAAAGTAGGGGTAAATATCAGGTATAACAGTATGTGTCACTGATGTTCAGTAAAGCTGATTACAAATCAAATAAACCCCTGGCATACAAATTGAACATTGTGATGAGATAGATCTGGCAAAAGGCAAGTTTTTTTTGCAGAATTTAAAACGACAAAGACAGATATACCAACCTTTTCAGACCTGAAAAATTAATTAATATGGCTGAGTTAATGGGCACCCCAACCTACAGAAAGCCAAGTCAATAAATGACAGAGGGAATGAGGTTAAGGAATCAGATTATACCAAGAAAGAACTGTATACCATAAGGTGTCCCAAACTACAAAAGGAGTCCCTGCCTAACCACAGGGGTTAGCACACTATGATCCTGTGCAGTGGTTCCACCACTCATCGTCATCTCTCTTTCCATAGCTTACCCTGATAGATCCCATCTAAAGAAAGCTGCCATTAACTCAAGCCAAATGGAGAAATGGTTTTTAGTCGATAAAACTGCTTTGCTTACTACCTCAACCACCCCCTCCCCCTTTGGTGACCCCTCAACCTTGTCAATCCAAAAAATTTAAATACCAATATCTATCCTCTATTTGTTCAGTTAACATGTCAGGCTATTGAGGTTTCCCTTTTCCTTGCTATATACCTGAGATGCTTCCCAATACGTCTCCTAAATTCTCTCTTCGTCTTGCTGATCAATTCCAAGCCACAGACACAAGTGTTTATAGATGACCCCTTTACTTTTACAGATTATGAAAGATCTGATATCGTATTTTTGCTTAGTCGCAGGGAGGTCTTGCCTATATCAGTGGCCTTACATGCCAAATAGCTGCTACATTTGTAGCAGCGGAGAATTTTGGATGATAGCCACGTGAATTGTTGAGGGGTATTGAAGTGACTATGCACAAGACAATCTTTGAAATGCCTTCCTTTTGTATAAGTAACTTGTGGGTATAACGTTAATAATTCCTCAATATCGCAGTCCATTTTGATTACTTACCAATGTTATTGTAGTATTGATTTCAGTCCTTGAGCACTGTTGTTAAATGTAGCAATGAACTCCAAACCCGAGTTAGCATCAATGTTTTTGCTCCTGGGCAGGTGGGAAGAAATGGTTATTTTGGGTGAGAAATCCATCCCGGGTAGTGAAGGAATCTTCATGTGGCAAAGGTATATAGACAATGTCTTCATTATCTGAAAGGGCACAAGTGGGAGTTTGTTGAGTTTTGTCAACACTACATTTTAAATATTTGAGACTCTCCTCCTTTAAAACCAATAGTACAAAGTTATCCTTTCTTGATGTTTTGATCGAAAAGATGTATAAAGGTATTTTGGGTACTAGCACCTTCAAAACGGCAAAATCAACCAATTCCCTATTCACATGTGAAAGTGGTCATCCCTTGCCACAAACAAAAGGAATTCTGAAAGGTCAATTTCTGAGAATTCAAAGGAATTGTACAGATATTGACAGTTTCAAACAAGATGCATGGGATCTCTCTGAAGAAGATTCCTTGAAAGAGGTTATCCTGGTAAAGTTTAGAGAGAAGCATATAGGACCCCCATGCTGACCCTGGATGTGGCAACATGTATCAGCTGTTAGGTTCCCTTTAAATATAGACAATGTGCGTCAATAATTTCCTTGAATAATTTGAAGCATTTCTCAAACTAATTCCAAACATTTTCAACACTTAACATTCTATTTTGTAGAGTGGATTAGAGCAACTATGGGTGATTTAAAATTTTTGGATTAAAGTATATTGACATTTTATTAAAGTTTATTTTTTGAATTGTATATGTTCAGTCATGGAATGCAGATGATTGAAAAGACCAGACTTGTCTGTTTATATAGTTTATAATTGAATGTATTATCAGCTTAATTATGTGTCATTTCAGCTTAAGTGCTAAACTGCTCAATTTAAATAACATGTGAAAATAAGTAATTGAAGGCATTAACCAATTGGGTGAGAATATTCTGTTTCAGATAGAATTTGTTAAATTTCACAAATTAAGCATGGTGCTAATTGCTGTAGCAGGGTAATGTCTTCCCAGGAAATCTCTGCTAAATTGTTGAACTTATTTGTGAGAGCACATGGCTGTAATATGCACTGCTGTTGTTTTGATGAGAAATGTAATTTGATGTATTTCACACCCAGGACAATCAGCATGATGCCACAGAAATGACACTTATTGTTTTAATCATCAAATTGCACTTAGTATTTAATATTATCCTTCCTCCCAAGACACATTTCGAGTCAGTTCTGAATTACGGAGATCTCTGCATATCTCTAATAATTTATCTCATGATGTGCTCTCTATAAAGAAAATACAATATTAATTATGGAAATTAAGTGGACCCAATATATTGTTATTTGCAGAGATTTACTGTATTTGCATTATTCTAAGTGTATAGAATGAGATGAGTTTCTTCATGTAAAGATGGACAGACACTTTAGATAACTGCTATCAACTATTCTTTTGGACCCACCTATAAACATGCAAGCCTGCCTCCTCTGAATGTGCATGTGTTTTAAATGGGGAGATTGAACAAAATCGTAACATCTCTTGGTGCAACTTATCTCCCCTGGGAAGAAAAGAATCAGGTATGTTAAGCCGTCTCTGGCATCTGATGTACAATCCCTTCCATGGGCCTGTCTGACCATGGACGGGATAGTACATCATAGTTATCGGCCACGTACATGATCGCAGCATTACGGGAGCAGGGAGAGGGCTGATTTCCCCTCTGACTTTGGATAAGAGACGCTGCTCCAATCACTGCTATGGTAACCCAATGTCATCATGGCGACATCTGGGTTACCAGAGCTGAGAAACTTCCTGTCATGCGCAGTGCATGTCAGGAAGTTTCTCAGGTCAGTGTGCACGGATTGCAGGGCTGACAGCTTGTATAGCATGCAGATGCTGCTTCATCTGCATGCTATAGAAATGAGCAGACTGCAAAAAATGAGTGTCCCATAGTGGGACTAAGTGTAAAAATTAAAATGAAATTAAAAAAATGTAAATAATTGTCAAAATATATAAAAAATAAAAAATAATAATGAAAAAAAATAGTTTTTATTATATTAAAGTGTCAAAGCAGAAAAAAGATATAAATGAGGTATCGCTGTAATCGTACTGACCCAAAGAATAAAACTGCCTTATCAATTTTACCACACGCGGAAAGGTGCAAACACCAAAAGAAATTCATGAAAATCTGTTTTTTGCTAATTCTGTATCCCAAAAATCAGAATAGAAAGTGATCAAAAAATTTCATGCACCAGAAAACTATACCATTAAAAATGTCAGCTCGTCCTGCAAAAGACCATACCTCACATGACTCTGTGGGTCAAAATATGGAAAAATTATAACTCTCAAAATGTGGTGATGCAAAAACGATTTTTTTATAATAAAAAGCATCTTTTAGTATGTGACAGCTGCCAAGCATAAAAACCCTCTATAAGGTCTCTTTCACACATCCTGATATTTCCGATACCGGAGATGTCAGTGTCAGTGTGTGTAATAGTTGCGGCACATGTGTGGCATGTGTGTGCCGCATCAGTACCACACGGATGTGTGCCAGGGAAGAGGTGCTGCAGTAAGCGCTGTTCCCCGGTGCTGGTTGCTGAATATGGCTCTCATCAGTCTCCAACACTCTGCCAGCGATTGGCGCAAGCAGGGGAGAATGATGAGAGTTACATTTAACCCCTTAACGACCGCCGATATGCCTTTTAACGGCAGCAGTTAAGGGTACTTAAACGACAGTACCACTTTTTAATGGCACTGAGGTTTAAGGTTATTGGACCCCTCAGGGTCGGAATTTCTCTGGGGTCTCAGCTGCAGGGGGGTATAACGGTATACAACAGTATATTACAGTATATCGGCGACTACAAAAAACAGTCAGATTTTGCATTTAATTTCTCACTCCTCTATAGTTAGTTACATTCCTACTGGCATTAATTTGTTATGTAAAACACTTATAATTCTTTATATGGAAAAATGAGTTACATTATTAATATGTAGCTCCCTAAAAACTTAACTCTGATACTTCTAACTTTCTGTTTTCTATAATAAAAAGTGATATAGACTCCTTTTAAAAGGAAGCAGCAAGAGAGTGTACAAGTTTTGTTTACTACTGTAAAACACTGATGGGATATTTGACCCGGGCACTCCAATATCTTTTGTTGTGAACTGGAAAAAAATTGTTAAGAAAGGGTCTGATAAAATATGAATTTTATTGGAACTCAAAGTTGCCGACTCCTAACAGTAGAAATACACTGTCAGCATGACTGTATTGCAAATAAATATTGTACATAGCACTGTTTAACATGAGGGTTTATTGCTCTATCTGAAAGAATTCACTGTTTTTTTCCTTGGATCACGTCGATCCAAGGGAAAAATTGCAGCATGCATCAGTTGCATCTGATTATAAATAGATTGTCATTCATGTCTATGGGTCAATGAAAAAAAAATTAGACCACACTCAGATGACATTTGAGTGTTATCCAATTTTCAAGGACTGGCAGAATACAGAAGATAGAGATGTTTTTCTTTTAATTCTCCACATCTGAGTAAAAGGTATCACAGTGTGATCAAACTCTGACCAGAGTGGGATCAGTGTGTGATTGGCATAAACAACCCTACTTTATCCAATGAGTGAAAATCGATCATGTGACCCTAGCCTCAGGCTACTTTCACACTTCCGTGTTTTTGCGCTGCGCACCGTGCACAGTGCAAATGCACATAAAAAGCGCATCATGCGTTTGTGTGCGTCTTTTGCAGGTTTTGGTGCATTTTTTGCCCATACGCGCGCATTACCATGCGTATGCGCACCCATAGACTATAATGGGTGTTTTGCTGTAAAATAAAACGCATTGCGTGCACATGCGTTTTTTGGGGGCAAGTCGGACGCACAAAAAATGCAAAAGGATGCATTTTGTGTACCCGAGTGCACACTACAAAAAAACGCATGCGCATGCAAATGCGTACAAACACATGTGTATGCGCACCCATGTAAAAGATAGGGAAAAAAACGCATGCTTTTTTTGCGCTAAAAAACTGCGTAAAAAAATGCAAGTGTGAAACCAGCCTTAGACTGGCACTCTAACTTCTAGCTCTAGAATTGTCGAATCTCTAGTGCCAGAGAAAAGGGTGAAAGTTAGTTGTGTGACAGAAGTTGAGGAATATAAGTAATGGCATGGCCTGAACATAGAGAAGTAGATACTGTACATAGAGAAGTAGATACTGTATGTGTGTACATTGATTTGGTGAGAATCAAATTTGTGGAAAGATTTTAAGAATTTGAAAAATTTGAACAATTTGTCAATTGCTACTCTTGAATCATCAAAAATACCTTCCACCTTTTTACACATTGCACAATATTGCAATAGCTAGAGAAAGATCACATGACGTTGATTTGCTTTTTCTATCTGCTGTCATTCTTTTGCAATGAAAGCTTTTATCTTTCATAGTATAAAGTTTGTTTCCAAGGAGCTTGGCCACTGGTCCCTGCCCAGACCCTGGTAGACTGCAGAGTTGCTACATTGCATTGCATTATGGCCCAGCCATCTTTCTGCATCCTATTGATTTCTATACAGAAATTGGCTTCTCACCTGTCCTGATATCTCTAAGTGTAAATATATTGACAGCAGAGTACATTCTAGAATAAACCAGAACATAGCTGAATATGTTGCTGCAAGACTTGTGTTGAACTTTACAGTGCTGTTAAGACTTCTGTTCTCCTAGAAATGTCACTCAAGCAAGATTGCCTGTCCTACCAGAAACCAGGTAGTGAAAAACTGTAAAGTTGTGTTACAACTTGATATGATACTAAGATGATGGCACAGCTTTCAGTTTAATCATAGAGATAAAGAGTGAAAGTCCTAAAATGCAGAACATATTGTACAGAACATGTATGACACCCAAGTACTGAAGATTAGTGTGTGAGTAAAATATAATTAACACAGATGTAATTGACAGGAAGTGAGAGAGATAGAAGAGTCACATTGTTTTGTTCATTTTTGAGGCACTTGGAGGCTCTGCAGTAATTTAGATTAGTGGTGAATTGATTCACTGTGAATCAAATTTTTTTGCAAAATTGAACAAATCAGGAGAATTTGAATTTCAAAGAATTCACTCATCTCTACAGACCACTGAATATTATTGTTGTTTCTCTGCAAAAGTCGAATATTGGTGTTGAGTTCATTGTCAAAACACTCCATGTAGAGAAACTATATCACCTACTGCTTAGTTATGATTTATTCACTTGAACCATATGTGCAAAGTCTCAGTAAAGCAAATATTTTATACAATTGATAATTGATAACTTAGTAGTCCTAGGCATCAGCTGCATTGTTAGCACTGGACACTAAGTTCTCTATTTTTTTATTGCCCCAGATCCAGATATCAGCAAGGGTCTACTAAAACACCTGCCAAGCATGATGAATTGATGTAATTTTACGTTTGTATTTATTTTCCATCATTTCAATGTTTATGCTAGGAGGATATTGTCCATGTAGCCTTTTATTATAAGAAATTAATCCTCCAAGATCACAGGACCCCAGCAGCTTCATATTACTGGTAATGATAAATGCATTATTAGGACATCTGTTCAGGATGCTTGCAATATAAGTATGTTATACAGAAAAAAATAGCTGTGATTAACTGTTTTCTAGAGGATACTGCAGTTCATTTTTGATTGTTTGCCAATCGCATCCAGTAAGAAGGAAGGAGTAAAAGCTTCTTGTAGATTGACAGAGAGAAGCAGGAAATTGTATGATTCTATTAAATGGAATCATTGAAGGGTCATCACGGCCACCATTAGAAGAATATCAGGCTTTATTGTGGCTGTAGGAAAAATAGGAACTTTGCATATATTATTTCAACAAGAGCCAAAGTGTAAACATTTCTTGCAAACTAGCCACATCAGACTACTGACTTTTAGCCAAGAAAGTCATTGATTGGGTTTCGATTTAGAAAATAAGGCTTAACAGCTGTTTATCGGTTACTGAATGGTATGGTACAATTGCTGCCACATCACTTCTATCTATTTATATCTATATATCTTTTTTAAAATAAATGATACTAAAAACAAAACAATTTATGCATATTCAAAAGAGATGTAAAACAAATGTTCACTCTGAAGAAAAATGCACTATTGTTTTGTTTTATTTTGTAATTTTTTTACCTGATGTGTCCTTTGGTAGTTTTGAATAGGTTTTTTAAATATTTTTTACCCCACATATTTTTTTTGCAGTTTTTTGACACTTATTAGCTTTTGGTGACATTTTTATGATGTGCGTTTTCCAAAAAATGCAAGTACTGCATTTTTACCTAATGAGTGCAGAAATGGTGCAGAAAATCTGCAACATAAATAGCTAACCAAAAGTTCATCGCTGGAACGTAGCCTTATATTGTCAGGTTTGGAAAGGATTCCACAAATGACATGTCATTTCTTTTTTCTCGATGAGGTTTTCAAAAGCTTGTCAGAAAAAAAAAAATAAAAAAAAAAAACTCGGTGTGAACTTACTCTAAGGGCTGAGTCAGACAGCTGTATAACTCGTGCGTTAATCGCTTCACACTGCACGGACTGGACTAGCACCTCTCCTGACTTGAGCAAGACAGTATGATGTATTTCTATGCAGCTTTCAACATAAGACAATAGAATCGGCACTGCTGCACCACCTTACATTAGTGTCATGCCATAAGGTACAACTCACACACCTATATAACACACCATGAACCCAAAGGAGCAGGTGCTCAATCATTGTGAAACAGATAAAAATACAATTCGGCAAAAAAGAAGAAAAGTATGGCACTCACCATTCCAATATCGAGTCTTTTATTGAAGGATAAAATGCATAGGCTCAGGAGTAATGTGCAAGGCATGGACAATGGCCGTTTCGCACTCCTCTGCTTCAAATGGTCCTAATGACGGATGTCTGGAGGACAATGCTTAAAACCCCACTCACAGGTTTTGGAATGCCTCCTGACATCTGACATGCCAAACACTCCCACTCACTACACCTGTGTGTGGGGTTTTAAGTATTGTCCTCCAGCGATCCATCATTAGGACCCGTTGAAGCGCAGGATCCCAAAGCGGCTGTTGTCCGTACCTTGCAAATTACTACTGAGCCTATGCATTTTATCCTTCAATAAAAGTCTTGATATTGGAGCGGTGAGTGCCATCCTTTTCTTCTTTTTTGCTGAATTTCTATGCAGCTGTCAAGCTCAGGTCAGGAGAGCTGACAGCCAGTACGAGTTTTGCGATGTGATCCTAGCACGAGAAAAACGGTAGTGTGTCTCTGCTCTAAGACTATGCGCCCACCATGAGTTTTTGACACTGTATATTTTCACTGCAACAAAAACGCAGCATCTTACAGTTCTAGGAAAGTGGATGGGAAATATGGAAATCTCATGTCCACTGTGCTTCTTTTTTACTCAATGAAAACTGACCTGCGGTGCAGGTTCAAATCTGTAACATGTCAATTTCTCTTCTAGAAACGCAGAAAAAATGCATGTACCCATAGACTAGCATCAAATGCAGAAAATCCACAGGTAAAAGAGGCACATGTGTTTCCACAGTAAAAATGCAGAAAAAAATGCATGTAATCTGCACATGATTACATGTGAAAAAGCCTTGTTAAAGCCAAATACTATGATGTATCAAAACAAAGCATCTTTCTTTAAAACATGACATACCAACAAGAGATAAAAACGGAGTAAAAAACGCAATAAAGCTGTATGTTGAAAAAATGAATTTAAATCTTCAATGAAAAAAAAACTAATTTACCTAACATGTGCAGGTGCAGAAATGGTGCAGAAAATGTGCAAGATCAAAATCTCACCAAAACCTTATCATTTAACAACATGTCAGGGTTTAGCGGTATAGTTGTTAAAGCACATAAACAATGTATTAAGTAATGGACTAATTCATTTAAGTTAGAAGTTTAATAAAAGCACTTGACTTACTGTCACAAAGCTAAGCTATTGTGTGTTCATTGCAACATTTTTGCCATTTCAACCGGATTGTTAAAATGTACCCACCTGATACTGTACAAGACAAGATTTTCTCTTCAGGCCCTTCATTCTGTATTTTTGTGATTTCTACATAATTATGTCTAAGTGTCAGAGGCCAGGCGGCCTCTTGCTATGATTAGGAAATATTGGCTTGATTTGCTTTCTGAAAATACTGCTGAAGATTAAAAAAAAATCATCTGTATTGACAGCAAGTAGAGCTGAGCGAAACAGGTCGGTCACGTTCAAAAATCGCCGACTTTAGCTAAAGTCGGGTTTCGCTGATCGAAACCTGACCATAGCGTGAGGTCGGCCATGAGGTCGCCGAGCGCCAAAGTCACATTTCAAATAATGCTTCCAGCGCCTTTTCTCAGCCAATGATGGAGGACCGATGACATGGGCAGCAGCCACCACCATCTTAGAGAAGGGCATTGAAGTGATTGGCTGGCTTTGTGTGGCGTCACAGTGGCTATAAAAGGCCGTGACCGCCGACCGCCATCTTACTTCTGCTGATCTTAGAATAGGGAGAGGTGCTGCTGCTGATTCTGAATAAGGGAGAGCGTTAGGTAGGGAAGAAAAAAAAATTGCTTCTGCTGATAGCGCTTTTCACTGTACAGTTAGTGAGCAGTGAAAGGGGAGGATTTTTGTTGTGTGCAGCAGCGCTGGTGGTGATTAGGCTGCCTTTTAAGGCTACCTGATAGCTGCATTGCTGTGTGCACACAGTACACAGCTGTTCAAACTGCTTTTTTCAAAGCACTCCAACTTTTATTATTTTGTTCTGGTGAGTTACCGAGCGTTCATTTTTTCACACACCTTATAGTGGTGTACACTCCTCACACACTACCGTGTACTGGCTGGTATCATGGACAAATACAAGCTATCTGTGTGTGATTCTGGAAAAACAAACCAAGGAGATTTTCCATTTTTCCGGACCTACACCTTATAGAGCTGTCTGCTTTTCAAACAGTTTCGTATATCTGCTGTTTGATAATGGTCAGAACTATAAAGAAACAGCGTGTGTCACTCAGTATAAAAATAGACAGAGACTGACAATTTTCCATACAGACACCGTATAGCGATATACGCTCCTCACACACTACCGTGTACCGACTGGTATCACGGACAAATACAAGCTATCTGTGTGTGACTCTGGAAAAACAAACCGAGGAGATTTTACATTTTTCCAGACCTACACCTTATAGAGCTGTACGCTTTTCAAACAGTTTTGTATATCTGCTGTTTGATAATGGTCAAACCTATACAGAGACATCGTGTGTCACTCCGGATAAAAATAGATGGAGATTGACAATTTTACATACAGACACCATATAGAGCTGTCCGATTCTCAAACAGTATTGTATATCTGTCATTCGTATTACTGTCACATCTATACAGAGTCAGCGTCTGTGTGTGACACTCCGTAAATACATATACGGAGATTGTTAGTTACACAAAAAACGTATACAGCTGTATACTTCTGATAGAGTTCTGTATATCTGCTTGTTGGATTACGGTCAAATACAAACTGGGAGAGCGTCAGTGACTAACAAAATATATACGTAGATTTAATTTTTTTAATACACCTTACACAGCTGGATGCTCCTCATACAGTACCATCTCTCTGCTGGTATTTTTGGTACATTTTCCCAAACATGAGGAAGTAAGGTGGAAGAGGCCACGGACGTGGGCAGGGGGGTGCAGCTGGTACTGATGGCGGTGGTGCATTGGCTGGTTCTGGCAAAAGCACAATAGCAGCTAAGGCAGGATGTGTTGAGCCTGCGTCATGGTCTGGCCCAAGAAGGCCTGTGAGGTTCCCTTTTCTTGGAGTAGGAAAACCGCTTTTAAAGCCGAAACATCAGGAATAGGTTTTGGTGTACATTGCCAAAACTGCCACCAGCTCTATTGCCTCCTCTTCTGAATGTTTGAAACCTGCAAGCACGGAGTCATCAGTGCAGTGTTCTGGTCAGGAAAAACACCTTTCCTTGTGTCCTTCACCCCCACCAAAAGTTATGGATGTGGCAGCCCACACTTCAGATTACTCTATGGAGCTCTTTTCACATACCATGCCTGGGTTATCCAGTCAAATCCTGAATTTTCCAGTCCAAGATGAATCTGACATGGAGTGCACTGATGCACAGCCACTGCTAGATGATTCTGCTGGTACATTGACCCAGAGCACTACATTGCCCTCGCAGTCTACTGAGCCAGAATCTAACCCTGATGAAACTCAGGTGCCCCTTCCCGCATACTATACCCACTTACACGGTGACACAGAGGAAGGTAAAGAGGAAGGTGCAGATGACTTTGAAGAGGAGGTGATGGATGACCCAGTTCTTGACCCGGATTGGCATGCATTGGGGAGAAGGGCGGCACTGGCAATAGTTCAGATAAGGAGAAGGATCCGCAGCAGGCATTGACATTGCAGCAGTGGTTATCTGCCAGGCCCGTAGCTGTCCAAAAACGTGGACCAAAAACTAAAAGAGTTGCCGGACAGCTTGGCCAGACAGTCAACTTAGCACAGCGTGCAAGGCCAGAAAATGTATACCATAGTAGGAAGAGTGCAGTGTGGCACTTCTTTGACCAAAATCCTACTGATGAGGCAAAGGTTATCTGTAAGAAGTGTGGAAGGACCTTTAGCCGAGGTAAACAACTCAGAAATTTGAATACCAGTTGCATGCTTAGACATTTAATCAACATGCACTTGCAAGTGTGGACGGACTACAAAACCTCAGGTAGCACATGTGCACCTGCTCCGACTGAAGCTAGCCAGCAACGCTCCATCGCTTCCCCCACTGTAAGACCACCACCACCATTAAGCACACCACCAGCACTAAATGTTGAGGTGTCATCGCAAGGCCAAAGGACTCAGGGAATCACAATGGTTTTGCAACACAAAACTGAATCTAGGCCATCACCACCAATACCATCACCAACCCCCTCTCACTCCGTCTGGTCCACCGCTACTTCCCTCATATGCAGCTCTCCAGTCCAGCTCACCCTACCAGGCACTCTGAGTAGGACAAAAAAGTACTCATCCTCTCATCCGCGTACACTGTGTTTGAATGCCTACATTGCCAAACTAATCTCATTAGAGATGATGCCCTACCGTTTGGTTGAAAGCGAAGCTTTCCACGAGCTCATGGCCTATGCAGTCCCATGCTATGACCTACCCAGTCAGCACTTCTTTTCTCAAAAAGCCATCCCAGCCCTACACCTGCATGTGAAAGACTGCATTGTCCATGCACTCAAGCAATCAGTGAGTGGAAAGGTGCACCTCACAACAGATGCATGGTCTAGTAGGCATGGCCAGGGCCATTACGTGTCCATCACTGCGCACTGGGTTAATGTGGTGGATGTAGGCTCCACAGAGGACAGCGGCGGTGGAACCTCCTCCTCCTCCATAAGCGAAAGCTCATCCACAGAGCGCAGTCGCATGAGCACTCCATACGCAGTTGTCAGTGTTGCACAGGAGGTGTCCCACTATCGAACAGCTAGTGGTAAGCATCAACAAGCTGTGTTAAAGATGATGTCTTTGGGCGACAACAGACACACTGCGGAGGTACTGGCAGACTACTTGCAGCGACAAACTGAGTCTTGGCTGGGCACTCTACATCTTGAGCCAGGCAAAGTAGTCAGTGATAATGGCTGTAATTTTGTGGCAACCATAGCCTGTGCAAAACTCACACACATACCTTGCCTGGCTCACACTTTGAACCTGGTGGTGCAGTGCTTCCTTAATAATTATCCAGAGTTAACATCCCTGCTCCATAAGGTGCGAAGACCATGCTCGCACATCCGTCACTCAAATGTCCACTCCACTCGTATGCAGAAGCTGCAGCGATTGCTCCACCTCCCTAAGCACTGCCTAATCATAGACGTTGCAACAAGGTGGAACTCCACCCTGCACATGGTTGAGAGGCTGTGCGAACAGAGGCAGGCTGTAATGCATTTGTGGGAGGATACACAGGCAGGCAGTTTTAGGGAAGACATGGAATTGTCAGGTGTGCAGTGGTAAAAGCTGAAAGACCTCTGTAAAGTCCTTCAGTGTTTTGAGGAATGCACACGGCTGGTAAGTGCAGACGACGCCATCATAAGCATGAGCATCCCACTTATGAGTCTGCTCATGCAAAGTTTGATGCACTTTAAGGATCTGGCATCTGCAGCAGAGGAGGAGGAACAGGAGGAGGAGGAGGGAAGCCTTGCTGACAGTCAGCCATTGTCTGGTCAGGGAACTGTCCTGGACGAGGTGGAGGAAGAAGAGGAAGAGGAGGAGGAGGAGAATGAGGGGGATGATTATTTTGGGCAGGAGGATGCTTCTCAGGGGGCAAGAGAAAATGTTGGCATTCCAAGGTCAGGTACAGTGTTTGTGTGTGACTGTAGGGATGTGGATTTGCCAGAAAGTGCTCCTCCACCCTGCAGTGGCAGTGCATTAATGACACCTGGAACATTGGCCCACATGTGCGATTATGCCATGCAGATCCTAAAAAGGGACCCCTGCATTGCCAACATGATGAAGGATGACAACTACTGGCTGGCCAGCATCCTCGATCCACACTACAAAGGCAAATTACACAACATCATGCCACAGGAGAACCTAGAGATAATATTGCTAACAAACAAGCAACTCTGGTAAACAGTTTGTTTGAGGCTTTCCCAGCACACAGCAGAAGTGCTGGTTCTCCCACAAACTGTAGTGGGCACAATGGAAGAGGTGTTCGTGGTGCACACAGCTGAAGTGGCGCTGAAGACAGGGGTTTAATTACCATTTTGTGGAATGATTTCTCAAGTACCGCTCACACAACTGCTAATACTGCATCAATTACAAGTGACAGGAGACAGCAGTTGTCAACTATGGTTACAAACTACTTCTCCTCCATTATCGATGTTCTCCCTCACAGGTCATTCCCCTTTGACTTTTGGGCCTCTAAACTGGACACCTGGCCTGAATTGGCACACTATGCCTTACAGGAGCTCGCTTGCCCTGCTGCTAGTGTGTTTTCTGAAAGATTTTTCAGTGTTGCTGGATCAATCCTGACAGAAAAAAGGACACGTCTGTTGACCCGAAATGTTGATGAGCTAACCTTCATTAAAATGAACCATGCATGGGTTTCATAGGATTTTGTCCCACCTTCCCCTGATGACACATAGGTTTCCAGAAAACTGCCTCGCTTTTGTCCTCCTCTTCCTCGGACTTGCCAAATTCCGCCATTTGCTGCAGCTGAATGTCCAGCCTACACATCAACATATGCCATTTTTTAAATCTCCCTAACTGGCCTGCTCACCCCCCCAAGGGCTGGGGTCAACACCTGGCGCACCCGGGCAAGTGCCATTGCTCTGAACAGGTGGATGGGCCCACTGATGGCCGACGGCACTGGCACAGGGCCCCTCATAGTACAATACAGTGTCTCTGATGGTGGGGGGGCCCACTCGCCATCAGACACACCAGCGTACTATGAGGGGCCCTGTACCAGTACCGTCGCCCACGAGTGTGCCTCCCCCTGCTTGGTCATGGTCACAGCACTTGCAAGTTGCAATACTTACCTCTCCATGCTCCACCGCTGTGTAGTCTGGCCAGTTAAATCCTTCACAGATGATGGTTAAGATGTAGCTATGGCCTGTCCTGCTTGCCTCTACCTTCAGATGATTAATGGCTACCATTTGTAATGGACGTCAACTTACAAGTGGATTCAGTGGTGCTTTATGATCACCTTTCACAGTTGTGATAGTCACAGACGTGTGACATTCCTGCCACCATTTTTCAATGTCTCCTCTCATGCCAATCCAATAGAATCTCCTATTGCCTGTGGCTTCTGTCTTTTGCACTTCAAAATGACCAGACACATCATGATAGGCAGTAAGGACGATGTCTACATCTCTCCCTGTGATCACAATTTGATGGAGACGAGTAACGGTGATGTGATCCACGCTACTGCAATAAAGCAATCTTTTCTTCACAAAGAACCGTTTTCACTGTCTCTACAGACACAGTAATAGAGGGTTTGCATCACCTCTGCAACATCTACCAGGAGGTTTTCCCGCAATGAGTAATTCCCAAATTTCTGCTAACACTCAACTTTCCGTCTGTACATGTATCCATGTGGTTTCCAGTAGCGAAGAGTCTGGACTGGCATACTGAGATTGAAATATATACAAAGATTTAAAAGTACCACAACACTGTATATTGTTGTACGCTTAGAATACCTTTCCTTTTTTCTACTTTTTAAATTCTGGTGTAATACATAGTGAGCCTGTGAGTGTCTGTGTCTGACTCTGGAAGTATAGACGGAAATTTACAATTACCCCTAGACTGGATACACCTGCTATATGCTGATACAGTACCTTTGTTCAAAATTTTTTATTACGGTATCATCCACAGTGAGTGAGCATGTCTGGTTTACGCCTTCTATATATACGGTGAATCAGAGTTATCAATTGTTACCCTATACTCGATACAGCTTGTATCTTGTTATACAGTACCTTTGTTCGACATTTAGTATTACGGTCAAATCCATACTGAGTAAGCGTCTGAGAGTGACTACGGGACTATGTATACAGAGAATTCAATTGTACCCTATAATATATATACATGGTATCTTGTTATCCAGTACCTTTTTTACAACATTTTTTATCATGGTCAAACCCAGACTGAGCGTCTGAGGGTGACTCCGGAAATATATACAGAGATTTCAAATTTGGCCAACACTGTATACAGCTGTACGCTTCCGATACAGTAACCTTTTTTGCTATTTAGATTCTGGTGTAATCCATAATGAGCCCGTGAACGTCTGTCTGTTACTCCGGAAATATATATGGAGCTTTAAGATTACCCCAACACTGTAAACAGCTGTACGCTTGTGTTACATTGCCCATTTACAGCTTTTCATATTCTTGTGTAATCCATACTGAGCCTGTGAGCATCTGTGTATGACTCATGAAATATATACGTAGATCTAGTGCTATCCCTAGACTGTATAGAGCTGTATGCTTCTGATACAGTACCATATATCTGCTGGTATTTTGGGTCCATTTTCCAAAACATGAGGAAGTATGGTGGAAGAGGACGCGGACATGGTGGAGGTGGTGCATCTGCTGGTAGTGCCAAAAACACAATAGCAGCTAAGGCAGGAGGTGTTGCGCCTGCGTCATGGTGTATCTCTGGAAGGCCTGTAAGGCTCCCTTTTCTGGGAGTAGGTAGACTGCTTTTAAAGCCGGAGCATCAGGAACTGTTTTTGGCTTACATTGCTGAAACAGCCTCCAGCTCTATCGCCTCCTCTTCTGAAGCTTAAAAAAATGCAAGCACTGAGTCGTCAGTGCAGGCTTCTGGTCAGGAGCAACCCCTTTCCATGTGTCCTTCACCCACACCAAAAGTGAAGGATGCGGCAGCACACACTTCAGATTACTCCATGGAGCTCTTTTCACATACCATGCCTGGGTTAATTAAAAATGGGGCCCATCAAATACTGAAGCATTCCAAATGGGGGACATCAGACACTGGAGCAGAATTTATGGGGCCCATTATACACTGGAGCATTAGAAATGGAGCCCATTATATATGGAACATTATTAGGGCCCATCATACACTGGAACATCATCCATGAGGCCCATCATATATTGGAGCATTCTAAATGGGGGACATCAGACACTAGAGCAGCATTTATGGGGCCCATCATACACTGGAGCATTAGAAATGGAGCCCATTATATATGGAGCATTATTAGGGCCCATCATACACTGGATCATCATCCATGAGGCCCATCATATACTGGAGCATTCCAAATGAGGGACATCAGACACTGGAGCATCATTTACGGGGCCCACTATACACTGGAGCATTAGAAATGGAGCCCATTATATATGGAGCATTATTAGGGCCCATCATACACTGGAGCACCATCCATGAGGCCCATCATATACTGGAGCATTCCAAATGGGGGACATCAGACACTGGAGCAGCATTTACAGGGCCCATTATACACTGGAGCATTAGAAATGGAGCCCATTATATATGGAGCATTATTAGGGCCCATCATACACTGGAGCATCATCCATGAGGCCCATCATATACTGGAGCATTCCAAATGAGGGACATCAGACACTGGAGCAGCATTTACGAGGCCCATTATACACTGGAGCATTAGAAATGGAGCCCATTATATATGGAGCATTATTAGGGCCCATCATACACTAGAGCATCATCCATGAGGCCCATCATATACTGGAGCATTCCAAATGGGGGACATCAGACACTGGAGCAGCATTTACGGGGCCCATTATACACTGGAGCATTAGAAATGGAGCCCATTATATATGGAGCATTATTAGGGCCCATCATACACTGGAGCATCATCCATGAGGCCCATCATATACTGGAGCATTCCAAATGAGGGACATCAGACACTGGAGCATCATTTACGGGGCCCACTATACACTGGAGCATTAGAAATGGAGCCCATTATATATGGAGCATTATTAGGGCCCATCATACACTGGAGCACCATCCATGAGGCCCATCATATACTGGAGCATTCCAAATGGGGGACATCAGACACTGGAGCAGCATTTACAGGGCCCATTATACACTGGAGCATTAGAAATGGAGCCCATTATATATGGAGCATTATTAGGGCCCATCATACACTGGAGCATCATCCATGAGGCCCATCATATACTGGAGCATTCCAAATGAGGGACATCAGACACTGGAGCAGCATTTACGAGGCCCATTATACACTGGAGCATTAGAAATGGAGCCCATTATATATGGAGCATTATTAGGGCCCATCATACACTAGAGCATCATCCATGAGGCCCATCATATACTGGAGCATTCCAAATGGGGGACATCAGACACTGGAGCAGCATTTACGGGGCCCATTATACACTGGAGCATTAGAAATGGAGCCCATTATATATGGAGCATTATTAGGGCCCATCATACACTGGAGCATCATCCATGAGGCCCATCATATACTGGATCATTCCAAATGAGGGACATCAGACACTGGAGCAGCATTTACGAGGCCCATTATACACTGGAGCATTAGAAATGGAGCCCATTATATATGGAGCATTATTAGGGCCCATCATACACTGGAGCATCATCCATGAGGCCCATCATATACTGGAGCATTCCAAATGAGGGACATCAGACACTGGAGCAGCATTTACGAGGCCCATTATACACTGGAGCATTAGAAATGGAGCCCATTATATATGGAACATTATTAGGGCCCATCATACACTGGAGCATCATCCATGAGGCCCATCATATACTGGAGCATTCCAAATGGGGGACATCAGACACTGGAGCAGTATTTACGGGGCCCATTATACACTGGAGCATTAGAAATGAAGCCCATTATATATGGAGCATTATTAGGGCCCATCATACACTGGAGCATCATATACTGTAGCATTATGTGGAGCTCATCATATACTGTATGGAACATTACATGTGACCAATTATTCTGTATGGAGAAATTTGTGGGGTCATTATTCTGTATGGTGCACAATGTGGTGGCCATAATACTGTATGGAGTAATATCCTGTCCTTTTTTTGAGCTATTGTACAATTTAAAATAGATCAGTCATGTCATGTAAGCAGTGAAGTATTTGTCATTGTACTATACCTATATTTCTGTGCCTTATCGGAACATCATGAGTTGTGGTATGTGTTAAAGGGGCCCACTGACACTCTTTGGCCCAGGGCACACGAAAACCTGGAGCCAGCCCTACCCCCCACAACTTTAGCCAAATAACCCTCAGTTTTTAATGCGTAACTATTATTATGAAGTAAATTAAGGTTGACAAGCTTCAATAATAAGAATTGATGTTTTTGCCATTGAAATGGGCACTTTAGGTGTGTTTACTGTTCTCCACTCCCTGCCGACTTTGCTTCCCCACTGACTTGCATTGGGTTTCGTGTTTCAGTCGGCCTCCGTCTTTTCCCTATAGTCGGCTGATTTTGTTTCAAGAAACGCGACTCGACCCTAAAAAGGCAAAGTCGCTCATCTCTAACAGCGAGCATACACACAGAAGAAATTATTGCAATTAGACGTGTAACAAAGACTACAACTATGCTACAGAAATAAGGCAAATCCTGATTAGGTGGCATGTACAGGGCCATCCTAGAGGCTGATTATAGTTTGACATGTACTTGTAACCTGACACCCAAAATAAATTCACTATTTCAAGATAAATAAAGAGAAATAGAACATTAGACGTGAAAAGAAAAATATGTCACCATTAGTGATGAGCGAAATATTCTAATGGAATTGAATTTTCCTCAAACGTAAATAAAAATTATATTTCCCAGAAAATTGTTTGTCAGCAGCACATTTATAAGATTATCTCAGCACAGGAACATTTTAATTAAACACATGAAATTGTGGAAATTATTATTATTCCAGTATCTAATGATTAAAATGTACTTTGTTCATGGGAAAGCCCCTTTAAAAGCTAATTTGAGAGTAAAAATATAACTAGCAACAGGAAGCATTGTAAAATAAAAAGGATACATACATAGTAGTCACCCTCGAAACTTCCAAACACACATGGGTGGATTCTTGCATTTTACTCCACTCTTCCCTGGTTTGCTTTGCTGGGGTGATGATATGACACAAATTGCATGTGTCCTGTGGAGCCACTAACTGGCATTAGAGATTATACCATGGAAATAAAGCATAGGTCAATAAGTGACTACAGTGATCATGGCATGTAAAAGCAGTTTCTATCATTGTTCCTGAAAGTTACTAGAGACCGTCACTAGAAAAGCATATTATTTAATGGGTACTATGGATTTTATTTTATAATATTTGCATTTAGACTTTTTTAATCACCTTTTTTAAGCATCTTGAACATCCCTTTTAATTGTACAATAATTTAATGTACAGTAAGTGATAACATTTGGACTGGATTATAATCTCTTAGCGAGTAATTAGTTAGTTATATACACAGAGACTTTACAAAAAATTAGGCTTTCCCACTTGGTGAAAGCCATCTGTTGGCAAATTCAATAAAAACACATGATACTTCTACAGTAAGATGAGCGTCCCTAGTGGCAATTAATTGGCCCACAGATGAATATTCCCATTTGTGTACTTTTAGAAATGCTACTTGAAGGATGACATTCCACTTCTTGAGCATTGTAACGGAGAGGTTACACTATTGGAGGAAAGAAACATTTTCACGTTAGATGCATCAGATGAATTATTCCTTATTCCTATATATTTTGCAAACCTTGAGAAGGCACTAAATATTTGATACTGCGAGAAGGTTAGAAAATCCCTCAGGATCAAAGTCAATCAAATGTATTCAATATTAAGTGCCTCTGACAGAACATATGGAGAGAACTGAAAGAAGATTTAGGGACAAGCATTGGAAACTGTTTCATAAAATGTGGAGCTTTAAATATTTTTTTTATGTGTTTCCATGGTAACAGCTACAAAAATGTTTCATGAACACACATTTGAATGTGTTCAATTCCATTTGTGTATAATTTGAATATTTGTAAATGGAAACATATACACTCGCTAATATTTTAATGAAATTTGCCTCGAGTATATTACTGTTAAAATAGACAGTGTATTATTAAAATTGTATGCTATTTTTCTATGTTTAATTCAATCATAAAATACACGGTCAGGATTCTAGAATTTACCCTGATTCATGACGATTTTTCTAGGCGTTATTTATTCAAACTAGGATTGTTTAACATAAAATAAATTATAAAGTATGCGCTTTATGATTCAGTGATTCACTAACCTTTACATAGGATGGGAGATGTAATAAAGCGCTAACATGGCTGTTGACTTTGTATGACTACATAGAATACTAGGATTTTGGACATGGTAACAATGGTGAAGTAGATGAGCTGATCAGTGTTTGAGGATCTACTGTTTCAGAAGATATGATGCACAAGCTTCTCCTCTGCACCACTATGGGACATAAGAATTAGACACCTACATGGAAAAGTATCTGCTGTCCATAAGAACCTTCAATTTACAGGCTAGAGAGAAAAAGAGGACCCCACTGGCCATAAGTGGTTACAAGCTACAAACTTACCAAGTGACTCCAGAGAAGAAAAATGACTCTGCCATACAAACTGTGCTACACTGGGAATTGCTGATCTGTGATGGTCCAGATATTGATCACAAGTATACAAGCTATGATAGTCTTAGCTTCAGGGCATTACAGAGAAGCCCATGTGGCAATGCAAAATGACTTTATTCTGTTCTCTAATGCTTCAGCAGTGTGGAAAATTGTGCCGGACAAGTTATTTTTTTTTTCTGGTGAAACATGAATCGAATCTCAAAATTGTTGAAGTCGAATGAAGCAGCGAACTTCAGGAAATTCAACTCAAATTCAATATTCTGCAAATCGATCAACTTATCTTTACTAATAAGTATTCAAAATGAGCAGCCTCACAAAGAAAGGCAAATCTGGATGTGCATATACTGGCCTTGGGGCTGGAGAGATAAATTAAGTAATTTTCCCAGATAGTGGAGTTGCTTAAAGCTGGATGTGGTATTGTGGTGGTAGCACTTGATGCAAGAAATTGAAATAGCATGAATGCAAGTACACTGTGTAGGTGTGATTTCTGTGGAAAAGCTTAGGCTGTCATTAAACCAGTAATGTGGCTCTGGGTGTCACTATTGTGTAAGTGTAGGGAAGTGTATGTCAACACTCTGACCCCACTCTTTCCGAGCTGAACGTGCCTATCAAGGTTAAAAACATTGGGGACCACTGATCTACAGTATCAACCTTCCCACTGATTTCCTTATTTATAATACACATACTTAACTAGACCTTTCTCATCTAGGTGCAACTTAACAATAAGCAAAGGAAGCTAATACCTAAAGGGTGCCCTGTAGAAATAGGTTTATGATAAAGGGATAATAGATATTTCTCACATTCTACATATTTTTCTGACTTATTTTTCTGTAACACAAACCTAAAAGCTTAATTTATGATGAAAAGTGTACTACAATAGCAACTGGTATTTAAAAACCAACACGGTAATACTGTAATTTTTTTCAGTACAGTAATGGTCATACATGGCTAGGCAACAAGTCAAAATGTCACCGTGTTTTAGATCATGCTACAAGATCTTACTATATTTTCCTGGCTTTTTTTGTAAATAGAAAATGCAAATGAGGATTTTTTTGTAGCAGAGAGATGTAAATGAATATATCATCAAAATACATAGATTTTTCCCTCATTAAACTGGAGATTTGTGGATAACACAGTAAAGCAAAGCCTGTAACTGTCATGAGTGTTTGGAGGTTAGATCCTGATGCCTCTGACAGTTAATTATTGAATTATATACCTTGGTAAAGCATAGATAATAAAGGTTCTGTGTAACGTGAAATGAGGCAGAATAGCGAGAAGAGACAGGGTTTAGTGGATGAAATCATTTCCAGCAATGGTACAGTATATATAAATATATATGAAATGTTTGAAGTTTGCTTTACTCAAGAGTAATATTTTTAATGATGGTAGGAATGGCTATCAAGTTCAATATTCAGAAATCTGACAGATGAGCCTGCTAATTCTCTGCAAAGCAACACTTGTACTTGATTGACAGCTTTTCTATGTCTCATTAATAAGCTAGCCTAAAGCAATATAAACCTAATTTAATATAACTACTGTTTTGTGCAAACAGCTCCTATACAGTCCTGTTTTTGCCATGTTGCAGGGTATAAACAAACCCAGCATAGTCCGGTCCTGCAGACTTCTAACTGCCCGCTATTTGTAAAAGGGAAACTGTCATTAAATTTTCTTGTAAACAGCTTGTCTCTTGCACCCCAGCAGTTAGGCATATCTTCAATATGAAAAAATACTTTGAAGATTTTGCTGCCTGTGTTTACTAATGAATATCAAGTAGTCCAATTGGTGCCCAATATCATGCCATGTTCATCATGCTAACGCAAGCCCTAAGTCAGTCACTGATGTGGATTATGTCCCCTATGTCATCCACACTGTCTTGCAATTCTACCACTAGTGATATAAATCAGAAGACCAGTGCATATCTTGAAAAGGATTGATTTTACCAACTTTAACAGAGCAGAACAAATTTTGCATGCATCAATCTTCGCATCAGTGGAGCAAGGAATATATTTGCAAAATTGTTGGATGACTAGAGTATGCCTATAATATCAGACTACAAAAAGTATATTTGCAGTCTGTTGCCATGGAGTCTTGTTTTCGATCACACTAAATGAAGTAAAACTCATAACCTTCCTCAACAAAAAAGATTTATTTGGGAAAAATGCATAAAAAATGAAAGCAACAAAGTCTACTTACTTTTATTTTTCATTAAATTTTGTTCTCTCTCAAATATTAGTGTTTATTTATATTGACTATTCTTCTGTGATAACTGTATTGTTCTCTGTTTTTTTCCCAGTAAAGATGATGTGTTAGTGGTTTTGAATAGCAATGAGTGTTCAGCACATCACGATTTGCTGCATTGTGTATGTCAAATATAATAATCCTTCAACCCTTCAACACACTGAACATGTGAAGTGAGTTAGTTATCAAGGCAACTTTACCTTTGCAGGAGTTTTGCAAAACAATAAGATTTTACTGGGGAATGACTCATCTAATATACTTCAATTAGTCCTTCATTCTTTTTCCTTATTCTCATAATATAAATGTGTTTATTTTTTATAAGATATATAGGAAGATCATTGGGGAATGTATTTATTGACACAAACAAAATTAGACCATCTTAGGTACTCTATTTCTAAAATAGTAAATATTAATTGTGAATAAAAGAACAAATCTGGGGTCCAGCAGCAAAGTCTAACAGATAAAGAAATGATAACATTAAAATGTATCACATTTTTATCGGCATTACTAAATCAGTCATAATTTAGGATACTTAAATACGTAAGATAAAATATGTTTGGGTGTTCCTGTCTCTTACTGCCAGATGTTTATAGAAAGGAGATCTATTGGATTGGATTTCAACAAGGTCTTTTAGCTCTGATATCTTCTTGTCTTCCTCTTCCAGCAGAAATCTACATGCACGCTCTGGTGTTTCTGGAAAAAGTTAGACAAATCGATTACTTTATCTTGTTGCGCAGAAATTACAAGAGCAATCCATAGGATGAGACTGTAACGTCTTAACATTTGGTAGTGACCAAGTGCTTGACAGATTGGGAGGTTCCTGTGCAGGATAGGCCGATAGCAGGGCTCAGTGATAGATATGTGGCTGTGTCTGAAGCTATGTAACATAGTTAGCAAGGCCGAAAAAAAACATTTGTTCATCCAGTTCAGCCTATATTCTGCCAGAATGAATCCCCAGATCTACGTCCTTCTAAAGAACTCAATAACTGTAAGATACAATATTGTTACGCTCAAGGAAGACATCCAGGCCTCTTTTGAACCCCTCGACTGAGGTCGCCATCACCACCTCCGCAGGCAAGGAATTCCAGATTCTCACTGCCCTAACAGTAAAGAATCCTCTTCTATGTTGGTGGAAAAACCTTCTCTCCTCCAGACGCAGAGAATGCCCCCTTGTTACTGTCACGTTCCTTGGTATAAACAGATCCTATATGTTGAGTAGATTTTAATTTTAACCACTTCAAGATGAACAATTTTTGTTGCTGCATTTTTTATTTTTCTCCTCTTCCTAGTGCCGTAAACCTTTTATTTTTCTATCCACATAGACATAATAGGGGAGTTTTTGCGAGACGAGTTGTACATTTGATTGACACCATTCCTTTTACTACATAAAGTATTGGAAAATTGGAAAGAAAATTCCAAGTGGGGAGGAATTGTGGAAATAGCACAAAACATATTGTTTTTGGGAATTTTTTAAAGTGTGTACATTTTGTGGTGAAAACAAACTTGTAATATTAATCTGCTCATCAGTATGATTATGGCCATACCAAATATGTCCATTTTTTTCATTATTTTAGTAATGAAAAAAGTCAGAAGTTTAAAAAAAATGTTCGATTGTGTTGTCATTTTCCAAGATCTGTCAAGTTTTCATTTTTGGAACAATGGTGCCATGTGAAGGACGTTTTTATTGATTTTGGGATAGATATGATGTTTTGTATTGCTTGTTGCAGCATCTTTTGTGGTATTTGCAGCGAACAAAAAATATAATTTTGGCTCTCTTGAATTTTTTTGGTTTACTGTGTTTACCAATTGGGTTAATTATTTTCATATTTGAATAGATAAGACTTTTCACTATGCATTGATGCTATACAGTGGGGCAAAAAAGTATTTAGTCAGTCAGCAATAGTGCAAGTTCCACCACTTAAAAAGATGAGAGGCGTCTGTAATTTACATCATAGGTAGACCTCAACTATGGGAGACAAACTGAGAAAAAAAAATCCAGAAAATCACATTGTCTGTTTTTTTTTTCATTTTATTTGCATATTATGGTGGAAAATAAGTATTTGGTCAGAAACAAAATTTCATCTCAATACTTTGTGATATATCCTTTGTTGGCAATGACAGAGGTCAAACGTTTTCTGTAAGTCTTCACAAGGTTGCCACACACTGTTGTTGGTATGTTGGCCCATTCCTCCATGCAGATCTCCTCTAGAGCAGTGATGTTTTTGGCTTTTCGCTTGGCAACACGGACTTTCAACTCCCTCCAAAGGTTTTCTATAGGGTTGAGATCTGGAGACTGGCTAGGCCTCAAGGTGCTCAAACCACATTCAAAAAATGTATTAACCCTTCAGGTACTTCACAGGAATTTTTTGAATGTTTAACCCCTTCACGACCAATGACGCCACGTAGGCGTCATGAAAACTGGTGCAAATCTGACCAGTGACGCCTACAGGGGGCTTTGTTCTTCAGCATAGGTTGCGTGGCTTCGCCCCCACGTGACTACGATCGCTCTGATTGGCTGTTAAAAGTGAAACAGCCAATCAGAGCGATATTAATATTTCATCAATGAAAATTGATGAAATATTACAATCCAGCCATATCCGACGCTGCTGTAGCATCGGACATGGCTGGTGACAGCGATCCGACCTCCACACCCGTTAACGGGGGCGATCTGCCCCCCGCCACTGAATGTGCCGCCGCTGTCATCATCTCCCCCCGCCTTCCCTCAGCTCCCCCGGCTTCTGATTGCCCACCCTCCCACCTCCCGGTACTCACGAGTGCCGTTATGGCTCCCGGTGTCCCGCGGTCCCAGACCATGGGCACCGCCATATTGGAAAATGGCGGGCGCATGCGCAGTGCGCCCGCCGGCTCCAATTTCCATTCATTCATTTTGATCACTTTCACAGTGATCAAAATAGAATGAAATGTAAATAAACCCCCCGTTTATCACCCCCATAGGCAGGATCAACTGATAAAATAAAGAAATTATTTTTATTTTTATTTTTCCATTAGGGTTAGGGCTAGGGTTGGAAATAGGGTTAGGGTTGGAAAGAGGGTTAGGGTTGGAAAGAGGGTTAGGATTGGAAAGAGGGTTGGGTTGGAAAGAGGGTTAGGGTTAGGGTTGGAAAGAGGGTTAGGGTTGGAAAGAGGGTTAGGGTTGGAATTAGGGTTAGGGTTGGAATTAGGGTTAGAATTAGGGTTAGGGTTGGAATTAGGGTTAGGGTTGTGGTTAGGGTTATGGTTAGGGTTGGGATTAGGGTTAGGGGTGTGTTGCGGTTAGGGTTATGGTTAGGGTTGGGATTAGGGTTAGGGATGTGTTGGGGTTAGGGCTGTGGTTAGGGGTGTGTTGGGGTTAGGATTAAAGTTAGAATTGTGGGGTTTCCACTGTTTAGGCACATCAGGGGGTCGCCAAACGCGACATGGTGCAACCATTGATTCCAGCCAATTTTGCGTTCAAAAAGTTAAACGGTGCTCCCTCCCTTCCAAGCCCCGACATGTGCCCAAACAGTGGTTTACCACAACATATGGGGTATCAGTGTACTCAGGAAAAATTGCACATCAACTTTGGGGGTCTAATTTCTCCTGGTACCCTTGGGAAAATAAAAAATTGGGGGCTAAAAAAATATTTTTGTAGAAATTTTTTTTTTTTTATTTTCACGTCTCTGCGTTATAAACTTCTGTGAAGCACTAGAGGGTTCAAAGTGCTCACCAGACATCTAGATAAGTTCCTTGGGAGGTCTAGTTTCCAAAATGGGGTCACTTGTGGGGAGTTTCTATTGTTTAGGCACATCAGGGGCTCTGCAAACGTAACGATGACCGCAGACCATTCCATCAAAGTCTGCATTTCAAAACGTCACTACTTCCATTCCGAGCTCTTATATGTGCCCAAACAATGGTTCCCCCCATATATGGGGCACCAGCGTACTCAGGACAAACTGTACAACAACTTTTGGGGTCCAATATATCCTGCTACCCCTGTGAAAATAAAAAAATTGCTGGCTGAAAATCTTTTTTTTGAGGAAAAAAAATTATTTTTTATTTTCACGGCTCTGCGTTATAAACTTCTGTGACGCGCTTGGGGGTTCGAGGTGCTCACCACACATCTAGATAAGTTCCTTGGGGGGTCTAGTTTCCAAAATGGGGTCACTTGTGGGGGTGTTCCACAATTTAGGTACATCAGGGGCTCTGCAAATGTTACATGGTGCTCGCAGACCATTCCATCAAAGTCAGCATTTCATAATGTCACTACTTCCCTTCCGAGCCCCGACGTGTACCCAAACAGTGGTCCCCACCCACATATGGGGTACCAGTGTACTCAGGACAAACTGGACAACAACTTTTGGGGTCCAATTTATCCTGCTACCCTTGTGAAAAAAAATTGCTGGCTAAAAATCATTTTTTTGAGGAAAAAAAAAATTATTTTCACGGCTCTGCATTATAAACTTCTGTGACGCGCTTGGAGGTTCAAGGTGCTCACCACACATCTAAATAAGTTCATTGGGGGGTCTAGTTTCCAAAATGGGGTCACTTGTGGGGTGTTCCACAGTTGAGGTACATCAGGGGCTCTGCAAATGTTACATGATGCTCGCAGACCATTCCATCAAAGTCAGCATTTCATAATGTCACTACTTCCCTTCCGAGCCCCAACGTGTACCCAAACAGTGGTCCCCACCCACATATGGGGTACCAGTGTACTCAGGACAAACTGGACAACAACTTTTGGGGTCTAATTTATCCTGGTACCCTTGTGAAAATAAAAAATTGCGCACTAAAAAATAATATTTTGAGAAAAATTAAAATGTCCATTTTTTCTTTCCACGTTGCTTTAGTTCCTGTGAATCACCTGAAGGGTTAATAATCTTCTTGAATGTAGTTTTGAGTAGCTTGAGGGGTGCAGTTTTTAGAATGGTGTCACTTTTGGGTATTTTCTGCCATATAGACCCCTCAAAGTGACTTCAAATGTGAGGTGGTCCCTAAAAAAATGGTTTTGTAAATTTTATTGTAAAAATGAGAAATCGCTGGTCAACTTTTAACCCTTATAACTTCCTAACAAAAAAATATTTTGTTTCCAAAATTGTGCTGATGTAAAGTAGACATGTGGGAAATGTTATTTAGTAACTATTTTATAACTAATAATATTAGTGTGCGCTTGGAACACTCAAAGAAGAGGGAAATCTAAATTGGGTGGTTATAGAAAAAAAAAAAAAACCTCTTATAAGTGCTCTTTATGTAGCTGGATAATAGTGAGAAAATAGCAATTAGTAATAGTCAATTGTAAGACATCAGAAGAAGTGCTTAAGGGAAAAAGAATATATATAGATGCTGGTGGCAATCTTAGTTCCAACGTGAACAATCACAAACTAAAAAGGGATGAGTGAGGGTAAAAACATGAAATCACTGAACAGGTTATATACTGCAGGGTAATTCTCCCTGATAGTAGCTTAAAAAAAAAAAAAAAAAAAGTCAAAGTCAAAGTCAAATTGCAGCCTGTGAACGGCTGTGCAGAGTAGCCGCAATAGTAAATGCACAAGTCAGAGAGCGGTACCTGTAAAGATAATGCGATGCGAAGTCCTCACTCCAGTAAGCGGTGCAAGTTAAAATAGCGCTTTTTGCTCCAGCGCTTGGAAAAAGAGGGGGGGTTTGTACACTGGGGTATAGACGAGTTACAGGGGCTGCCCGGCCGGTGGCAGCCTCCTGTCAGTGTACCTCCAGTGTACCTCCAGCTGTGGAGCAGACGTGAGCGGCCTCTCGTGCTCCCGGCTTCTGTGAGCTGCTCCAGGTATACAGGACCTTCGTGATGTGAGTCAACACATGACCACGTCAGTTTCACTTGCTGGTGGTTGCGACGGGGACCAATGGACTTTCCAACATGTTTCAAAGACTAACTGTCTTCTGAGGTCTGGATCTGTTGAAGCTTTCCTGAGTTATTACCTCATAAAGGGACACTGGTCAGAATTCCAAAAAATGGCCTGGTCATTAAGGTCAAAATAGGCTTGGTCATGAAGGGGTTAAAAAAATGATCAATCAACTTTTTTCACAAAAAAATTTTCTTCAGATCCAACTTTTTTATTTTACCAAAGGTAACAGGAGAAATTGGACCACAAGTGTTGTTGTGCAATTTGTTCTTAGTACGCTGATACCCCATATGTGCAGGTAAACCACTGTTTGAACAAATGGCAGAGCTCAGAAGGGAAGGAGCGCCGTTTGACTTTTTCAACGCAAAATTGTCTGGAATTAAGATCGGACGCCATGTTGCATTCGGAGAGCCCCTCATGTGCCTAAACAGTGGAAACCCACACAAGTGACACCATTTTAGAAACTAGACCCCCTAAGGAACTTATCTAGATGTGTCGTGAGCACTTTAAACCCCCAAGTGCTTCATAGAAGTTTATAACTTAGAGCTGGAAAAATAAAAAATCATATTTTTTCCACAAAAATGATCTTTTCGCCCCAACTTTTTTTCCAAAGGGTAACAGAAGAAATTGGACCCGAGGAGTTATTGTGCAATTTGTCCTGAGTACTCTGATACCCCATATGTGGTTTGGGTTCAGAAGGGAAGGAGGGCCAAATTTTCCTGTTTTGGTTTGCAGGTGCAATGAACCACTGGGAAAGCCTATGAGGTGCCAAAACATCAGAACCCCCATAAGTGACTCCATTTTATGAACTACACCTCTCAATGAATTCATATAGGGCTGTCAGTGATCACATTGACACCATGGGTGCGTCACAGGATTTTATACCATTGGGCAGCCATGCAGAGAGACTCGGGAGTTACAGAGCGCAATTTGCCCATTTAAGTGAATGGGTCTGTGCACATGTCAGTGTCTTTCCATGGACGGTGTGTCCATGGGAAAAACAGGCTGACATGTCCATTTTTTATTGTCAGCACGGGCCACAAAACATCCAGCACACATGCATACGCATAGCACACATGGATGTCATCCATGTGACATGCATCGGCACTGGGGAAGAAGCGTTACAGTAAGCACTGTTCTCTGGTACCAGGTGCTGAACACAGCTCTCATCATTCTCCCTTGCTTGTGCTGATCACCATAATAACAGGGTATGTACCACAGGACTGGCATATAGCAAATGTGGTGCAAATATTCAAGAAGGGGACAAAAACTGAACTTGGAAATTATAGGCCAGTAAACTTAACCTCTACTATGGGTAAATCCTGGAAGGTTTTCTAAGAGATACTATACTGGAGTATCTGATGAAGAATAGCCTCATGAACATAGTGTATATGGACTTTTCAAAAGCTTTCAATACGGTGCCACACAAAAGGTTGATACATAAAATGAGAACAATGGGGATAGGGGAAAATATATGTAGGTGGGTTAAGAGCTGGCTCAGGGATAGGAAACAAAGGGTGGTTATTAATGGAGCACACTCGGACTGAGTCACGGTTAGCAGTGGGGTACCACAGGGGTCAGTTTTGGGCCTGCTTCTTTTTAACATATTTATTAATGACCTTGTAGGGGGCATAGAGAGTAGAATTTCAATATTTGCAGATGACACTAAACTCTGCAGGGTAATCAATACAGAGGAGGGCAATTTTATATTACAGGAGGATTTATGTAAACTAGAAGCTTAGCCTGATAAATGGCAAATGAGCTTTAATGAGGATAAATGTAAGGTCATGCTCTTGGGCAGAAGAAATAAGATGTAAAATTATGCGCTTAATTGTAAAACACTGGGCAAAGCCATCAATGAAAAAGACCTGGGTGTATGGGTGGACAACAAACTCACATTTAGTGGCCAGTGTCAGGCAGCTGCTGCAAAGGCAAATTAAATAAGGGGATGCATTAAAAGAGGCATAGATGCTCATGAGGAGAACATAATTTTACCTCTATACAAGTCACTAGTTCGAGCACACTTAGAAAACTGTGTACAGTTCTGGTCTCCGATATATAAAAAGGACATAGCTGAACTAGAACGGGTGCAGAGAAGAGTGACCAAGGCTATTAGGGGACTGGGGGGTCTGCAATACCAAGATAGGTTATTACACTTTGGCTTATTTAGTTTGGAAAAATGAAGGCTAAGGGGTTATCTTATTTTAATGTATAAATATATGAGTGGACAGTACGAAGACCTTTCTAATGACCTTTCTACTCATAGACCTGAGACAGGGACAAGGAGTCATCCTCTACATTTGGAGGAAAGAAGGTTTAAGCATACTCACAGACACGGATTCTTTACAGTAAGAGCAGTGAGACTATGGAACTCTCTGCTGTATGATGTTGTAATGAGTGATTCCCTACTAAAATTTAAGAGGGGCTAGGATGCCTTTCTTGAAAAGTATAATGCTACAGGTTATATACACTAGTTTCCTTGATATTACGTTTATCCAGGGAACTAGTCTGCCGTATGTGGAGTCGGGAAGGAATTTTTTTTCCCATTGTGAAGCTTACTGTTTGCCACATTTTTTTTTGCCTTTCTCTGGATATGGCTTTAGAATATGGGTTGAACTACATGGACTTAAAGTCTTCTTTCAACCTTAATAACTATGTTACTATGTTACTATATGTTCCTCACCCAGTGTCTGGGAACAGTGCTTACTGTAACGCTTCTACCCTGGGGCTCATCATTGTGGTACTACTGCGGCACACGCAGGCCACACGTGTGCCTCAAGCATTACATACACGGACACTGACATCTCCGGTACCGGAAATATCAGGACGTGTGAAAGAGGTGTAATCACGGTTTTTTCTGTTAGGTTGCTGTCACACACTAAAAGATGCTTTTTATTCCAAAAAATAGTTTTGGCATCACCACATTTTGGGAGCTATAATTTTTCCATATTTTGGCTCACAGAGTCAAGTGAGGTCTTGTTTTTTTGCGGGGCGAGTTGACGTTTTTATTGTTACCATTTTCGGACACATAACATGTTTTGATCACTTTTTATTCCGATTTTTGTGAGGCAGAATGAACAAAAACCAGCATTTCATGAATTTCTTTCTTTGGGAGGGCATTTATTCAGTTCTGCATGTGGTAAAATTGATAAGGAAGCTTTAATCTTTGGGTTAGTACGATTACAGTGATACCTCATTTATATAATTTTTTTATGTTTTGGCTCTTTTATACAATAAAAACTATTTTATATAAAAATAATTATTTTTGCATCGCCTTATTCTGAGAGCTATAATTTTTTTATTTTTCCACTGATGGAGCTTGTTTTTTGCGGGACAAGATGATGTTTTTAGCGGTACCATGATTATTTATATCCATCTTTTTATTCGCGTGTTATTCCACTTTTTGTATGCCAGTATAAAAATAAAGCATTGTTTTTTGCAGTGTTTATTTTTTTATGGTGTTCACTAAAGGGGTTACCTAGTGGGACAGTTTTATAGGTCGGGTCATTTTGGATGCGGGGATACCAAATATGTATACTTTTAATGTTTATATTTTTTATTCAAATATTTATTTAGTGGTAGAATAAATATTGATTTTTTTATTATTATTTTTTAAAAAATATTTTTACAATGATTTAAATTTTTTTTACTTCATTTTAATTTTTACACTTTGTCCCACTATGGGACACTCATTTTTTTGCAGGCTGATCGCTTCTATAGCATGCAGATGAAGCAGCATCTGCATGCTATAGAAGCTGTTAGAGCTGCGCTTTCTGCACACTGACGTTAGAGACTTCCTGACATGCACTGCGCAAGACAGGAAGTTTCTCAGCTCTGGTAATCCGGATGTCATCATGACAACATCTGGTTACCATAGCAGCAATCGGGACCCTGCGTCATGCCACGGTATCTCCGATCCAAAGGTAGAGGGGCTGTCAGTCGTCTGCCTGCTCCTGGAATGCTGCGATCATGTTCAATCGCAGTATTCTGGGGATTAAAGTACCCGGGGTGGTCTGTGACCACTCCTGGCAATTAGTGCCAGGTGTCAACTGTGAGAATCAGCTGACACCCGGCTGTGATGGGTCACACACCAAATTTGTGCTAGGCCGATCGCTGAGGCGTACTATTCCGTCCATGAGCATACGGGCCCAGGGTATATGGACGGAATAGTATGTCTGATGTCAGAGAGGGGTTAAGGTTGTTTTCTCATCTTGTTAAATGGATGAAATTGCAAAATGCTTATAATAGTAAAAAATATTGCAATTTACTATTTATTGATAATTTTATATGCTCTAAAGAACACAGGGACTTTTAATTTGTTAGTTTACTGCTCATTGCCTAGGTTACTAACCACCCTGCACACTCAAAGTGACTAGATGCCTAATTGTAGAAAATGACCAGCTACACAACCATAGCACTAGTCTGAACTTTCAATCTTCCAGAGCCCCACCCCTGACCAAGCAAGAAACCGTAGGTTTTGTGCTCCTGATAAAAAAATCATAGTATCTCCTTTTAATCCACCCTTTTCATTGTGATAGATTTCATAATATATAAATAACTGTAATCTTCTTTACAGTAACCAAAGTGTCTAACATATACAGTAATAAAAAAAATAGATATACACTAAATGTTTTAGAAATGAGTCTACCTGGGTCAGATTTCTTTCTAGTTTCCCTTTATTGAGTAAGTAGTCACATGTTGGCATGATAATTGAAGGTTGACCTCAACTAATTTTATATGTTTATCCAAGTCTGCTGCATCTACCATGTACACAACTGCATTAAGACCTCTGCAGTAGCGCTCCCACATACTCTGAAACCTTGGCTGACCGCCAATGTCCCAAACCTTGACAGTGATGTTCCCTTCAGTAACTTTTCTCATATTGAAGCCTACCAAAGGGATCATGTCTTCCATGAACTGGCCAGACGCTATCACGTTCATGAAGGTGGTCTTCCCAGAGTACTGCAGCCTGACCAGTGTCAGCTCCATCTCCTCCTTCCAGAACAGAAACTTGAACCAGTCAAGCAGCTTGTTGATGAGGGCCAGCATGGTGCCACGGCTATAGAGCGGTGCTCTGACGAGGAGAGCAGGACGCAGCCCTAATGGCTCCGACTCCCGGAATCCAATGGCTACATGATCTCTACAGTGGGCTTCAATATGAGAAAAGTTACTAAAGGGAACGTCACCATCAAGGTTTGGGACATTGGTGGTCAGTTCAAGTCCCTGTTCTGGAAGGAGATGGAGCTGACACTGGTCGGGCTGCAGTACTCCGGGAAGACCACCTTCGTGAACGTGATAGTGCCTGGCCAGTTCACGGCAGATATAATCCCTAAGGTGGGCTTCAATATGAGAAAAATTGCTAAAGGGAGCATCACCATCAAGATTTGGGACTTTGGCGGTCAACCAAGGTTTCGGAGTATGTGGGAGTGCTACTGTAGAGGTGTTAATGCAGTTGTGTACATAATTTTATATGTTACCCATACATTAGTCTATCTTCAATTTATCATTGCTTTTATTTATATCCTTATTAGAAATGTGAGCACAATGTTAATTAAACTGTCTCTCAGAGCTGTTTTTTAATACCAGATGTAGCAATACATTGCAATTTGTCTTGCACTTTGTGCAGTTATATTTTCTAATTCTCACTAAAACCATTTTTCCAGGGGTAAGCCCATGTGTGCAGAGCTGGCTGTCAATCAATGTGTCAGGTATTGATTATAGTACACTCACTGTATAGTATATAGTGTGTAGAGAATATCATTCATTTTCTACCAGTGGCCAGACTTCCAGCAAGCCTGCCAGGTGTGATTTAAACTGTACTTATCTACAGAACACTGCAATATCTGCAGGTAAACTGTGTTTGTGGTGGTGACATGATCCCTTTAAGTGTTACCTTAACTCTTTTTAGATATATTTTCTATATCACAATATTCCCCAACTCCAAGGTAGACTCTTTTCCAAGACATTCTAATTCAACAATAAGGCTTGTGTGATTGTTACAAAAGACATTAATGATATCAATGATTAATTATACTATATTACTAGACTTGTAAGGATTTAAGGTGGAAGTTGCAATATTGGGAGATTAATTTTCCAATTAAAAATCTGCATCTATGTTTTATATACTGAGTTACTTCAATTTTTCTAACTGTAAATATCTTTCTTTAAAAGAAAATACCCTATTATTAAGCTGATAATTACATAGCTGGCTCTCGTTGTAAATTTCTCCAAAATCAAATTCCATTAACGTGCCCTATTTTAATGGACTGTCCTGGAACTTTTAGATGACTGGCAAATCTGAATGTTGTAGCTGCAGGGCATTCTGGGTAAGCTCACACTGCCGCAACTGATGCCATTAGCCTGTGCTCTAAATCTTCTGCAGTGTGTGAAATGGAATTTTTCCTTTTTTTGACTGATCCTCATGAATCAAATGTCAGAGTGTACAAATTCATAGGGACATGCAAATTTCAGAAAATGTAACTTTAAAGGGGTTTGTCCATGAACAAAAGTTCATTTTAATCACTAGATCTTAGAATAATAATACCTTACACAATTGGACGTGTTTAAATAACATATTCATGTGCTGAGATAATCTTAGAAATGTGCCCCTTATATGTACTGGGCAATGGCTGTGTCTGACCGTGCAGGAACATACCCTAATCATACCACTGCTCCTGGGCAGGGGAGGAAGGAAAAGAGTATACAGACATTACAGCACAGGATTGCAAAATAATTCTTTCCTTTAAGTAAAATATTGTTTAAAAACCTGCAGTGAAATGTTTTACATCAGAAAGAATCAGCTGTCATCCCATGTTGTCTTGTTTGTATACTTTCTTTTGCTTCCTCCCCTGCCCAGGAGCTGTGGTATGATCAGACCATGTCCCTGTATGGTCAGACACAGTCATTACACAGTACACAACAGGGGCACATTTATAAGATTATCTCAGCACAGGAACATTTTATTTAAACACATCTAAGTGTGGAAGTTATTATTATTCAAAGATCTATTGATTAAAATGAACTTTTGTTTGTAAGAAACCCCTTTAAGTTATTTCTCCACAGATCAATCCGCACATCTCTATAGGAGACCTTTGATCAGGACTTACTTCTATTTCTTCCAGATCACATTAAATGGTAAATAATATAAACAAAGATCGTCTTATTGGGACATCAACTGTAATTAACCTCTTTACTATTTTTGATAAAGTGAAAGAAATGAGCTTTTTTGCATTCTATTTTTTGCAGTGGAATATGATGGATTTTATATGGCCCCACAAATCAAGTTAGATAAATTATTTGCATCAACCTACAAGTAGTAATATTCTGAGCAGTAATGTACTGTACATTTCTACCTCTGCAAATATAAATGACACATTGTGCCAGTACAAAATGTGCCAAAATAAATAATAGAAGCCATTGTATGATGGCAGCTTGATGTACGCAGCATCTGTATATCTGTCTTTTTACTAAGGACATTAGTTCTTACAAAACATAGTAGACTGACATGAAACTGTATCATTATTTTTGGTGCATTTTGACAGTTGTTTAAATTGGGCAATTTTGAATGGAAGGTGCTGCACGGAAATAAATGTAAGTGTTCAAGCAATGATTTAAAGGCCCATTTAGGTGACAAACACTTCAGTCATAACAACACTTAACAAAGTTAAGCTTTATTGAAAAGAGTCTAAACTGAAAAGTACAATGGAGTAATACCAAATATAGAGAAAACTTTTCAATTTCAACCCTACTGGAGTTTCCTTTGGGTATTGGACTTTAATACTTCTAATTAACAATAATGTAATATACTGTTTAATCCATGCTAACAATATACAGGGCACCACTTTGTAAGCAAAAACAGTGAGACCCCGACCACATAAATAAAATGACATATCCAAACAATGTGTCACCAATTTATGACAAGGGAATATTTCTTTTACCCTTTAATGAATAAGAATGTACAGGACATGTACAGAATATCTTTGATTACTTATCCAAGGGACTGTGATGTTTGATGCCATTGGAACCCAGCTAGAACTAGTGGCTGAATCTAAATATTTATGTTTGTAACAGTAATATCATATATATTTTCCAACCGATGTGCCACTCAGGATAAAATGTAAAAATTAATTTACCACATTACAGCTATTATCATTAAATACTAGCAAATCAATCTGTGAAGCATCGAGTTTGAGTCTAATTTCATGAAATTCGTGGATTCACGCAAATTTGAATATTTTGAGATTTGGTTCACAAAAAAAAATTGACCCCCATTATTTTCCACACTGCTAAAGCATCAGAGAGTGGGCTAATGTCAATTTGTGATGCTGTGCAGGCTTCCCCATAATGCCCTGCAGCTATTACATTTTACAGATTATCCATCCTTGTACAGTAATGGTCAGTACCTGGGCCATCACAGATCAACAGTTCCCAGTAGTGCATTATTTGTATGATACAGTATTTCTCCATCTCCAGATTCACTGGGTAAGTCTATATATAATAATACTACACATTGTACCCCTAAATAACATACAGGTGCATCTCACAAAATTAGAATATCATCAAAAAGTTAATTTACTTTAGTTCTTCAATACAAAAAGTGAAACTCATATTATAGAGAGTCATTACAAACAGAGTAAGGCTAGTTTCACACTATCGCTTTTGAGCAGCCATAATCATCAACAGCAACAGAAATAATCACTTGAAATAGATTAGGCTAGTTTCACACTAGCGCTTTTGAGCGCAGCGACGGCCTGCGCACGGCCACCGCTAAGCCCCGCCCCCTGCCACGCCTCATCAACAGTAACAGAAATAATCACTTGAAATAGATTAGGCTAGTTTCACACTAGCGCTTTTGAGCGCAGCGACGGCCTGCGCACGGCCGCCGCTAATCCCCGCCCCCTGCCACGCCTCCGCCTGGGGGCGCAGGCCGTGCGCAGTATGCATTTGGCAGCGCATGCGCCTTTTTGACGGTGCGCCTGCGCAACCAAACTGCAGCATACTGCGCACGGCCTGCGCCCCCAGTGATAAAGATAGGGGACTCAGGATGCATGCAGCGTCATGCGCCGGTAGGCGGAGCTACCGACAGAGGCGTGGCAGGGGCGGGGCTTAGCGGCGGCCGTGCGCAGGCCGTCGCTGCACTCAAAAGCGCTAGTGTGAAACTAGCCTAATCTATTTCAAGTGATTATTTCTGTTACTGTTGATGATTATGGCTTACAGCCAATGAAAACCCAAAAGTCATTATCTCAGTAAATTAGAATACTTTATAACAGTTTGAAAAATTTTAAAATCCGAAATGTTGGCCTACTGAAATGTATATTCAGAAAATGCACTCAATACTTGGTTGGGGCTCCTTTAGCATCTTTTACAGCATCAATGTGGCGTGGCATGGAGGCGATCAGCCTGTGACACTGCTGAGGTGTTATGGAAGCCCAGGTAATAATGCCCCAAAACAGACCAATTTCATTATGTGGCCCCAAATATTTTTCACAGGCTGTATGACCTGCATAAAACAGTGCCTCCTTTAAGTGGTTGTCCCTTGTACCAATAGACCTTGGAATAATAATAATTTCCACATTTGGATGTGTTTAAAAAAATGTTCCTGTGCTGAGATAATCTTATCTTCCCTGCCCAGGATCCATGGTATGATCATGCTCCTGTATGATCAGACACAGCACAGGAACATTTTTTTTTAAACACATCCAATTGTGGAAATTATTATTCCAAGATGTATTGACTAAAATTAACTTTAAAATGAACTTTGCTTGTGGCAAAAACCCTTAGTGTGAAAAACTGTTTGCCCTCAAAAAAGGCAAACCTAATTCCTTGAATAAAATCAATGTCATGAATTCAAGCCATCCAAAAAAATCACAATGCCACTTCTCCCCTCCAAATAAAATCTTTGCATGACTTTCTCTGGTTCTGTAAACTGGCAACTGATTCAGGAAAAATTCCATTTAAAATATTTGTGTCTACTCAGGGGTGGAAATAGTATTGATGCAACCTCTGCAGCTGCACAGGGTCCATAGATGTAAGTGGGCCCATTTCCAACTCCAAAGCATGAAAAGGTGCATTGGACTGCAAAGGGCAACATACTATTTTTCTGTCTGTGTCCGCCCCCATGTCTACAAAGGGGCGTATGCCTGCCGGTTCTACCAGGAAATCAAGTGACTCCTTCCTCTGCTTCTTATGCAGATATGCCCTTGATAATCTGATTGACAAAAAGATGTTTTCCATCTATATTGTATAATTGTTTTTCTTTTTTTATTTCATTGTTCCTTCTTTGTGATATCAATAGTTCACAACACATACATGTGTGTTGAGAAAAGATGTGTGCAGCTCAAGGCTTTTGTCTTTCTGCCTCTAAATTTGTTATATTTAAGAGAGTATTGATGTCAATATTGTCCCAATCCGTTTGATTAAATGTTTTACCTTTGAGCAAAATATTTCATTTCTGACATCGAGAACACAATTATATCGATCTTTCAGATGCCTTGCTGTACTCTTTCCCTCTATTTAAACAATGAGCAATATGATCCATATTATATAAAGTATTATATTTGTCTGCTTCAGTGAATTTCTTGGAAATTGGATTTCATTTCGGAACATCAATATAAGTGGGTTTTTAGCTTTGACAGCCATTTTAGCTTCACACATAGACTTTTCCACAGTGCCAAAACATACATAATTGGTTTAGACACACTTGATTACATTCTCTCAAAGAGAGTTCCAACTATGAGCAAGAGAAGGAGTTCTGTGTGAAAAATAGATTGGTTTCCTGGGCATTTGTATTTTAAAATATACAGAATACAGAAATCAGCTTTCAAATACCCTTCTTACACAGGTGCTCACACATACTTTAAGACATATTTATTCTAACCATTTTCATATATACAGTCATATGTTAAAGTTTGGGCACCCCTATTAATGTTAACCTTTTTTCTTTATAACAATTTTGGTTTTTGCAACAGCTATTTCCGTTTCATATATCTAATAACTGATGGACTCAGTTATATTTCTGGATTCAAATGAGGTTTATTGTACTAACAGAAAATGTGCAATCTGCATTTAAACAAAATTTGACCGGTGCAAAAGTATGGGCACCTCAGCATAAAAGTGACATTAATATTTCGTAGATCCTCCTTTTGCAAAAATAACAGCCTCTAGTTGCTTCCTGTAGCTATTAATGAGTTCCTGGATCCTGGATGAAGGTATTTGTGACCATTCCTGTTTACAAAACAATTCCAGTTCAGTTAAGTTTGATGGTCGCCGAGCATGGACAACCCGCTTCAAATCATCCCACAGATGTTCAATGATATTCAGGTCTGGGGACTGGGATGGCCATTCCAGAACATTGTAATTGTTCCTCTGCATGAATGCCTGAGTAGATTTGGAGCGGTGTTTTGGATCATTGTCTTGCTGAAATATCCATCCCCTGCGTAATGTCAACTTCATCACTGATTCTTGCACATTATTGTCAAGAATCTGCTGATACTGAGTTGAATCCATGTGACCCTCAACTTTAACAAGATTCCTGGTGCCGGCATTGGCCACACAGCCCCAAAGCATGATGGAACCTCCACCAAATTTTACTGTGGGTAGCAAGTGTTTTTCTTGGAATGCTGTGTTTTTTAGCCTCCATGCATAACGCCTTTTTGTATGACCAAACAACTCAATCTTTGTTTCATCAGTCCACAGGACCTTCTTCCAAAATGTAACTGGCTTGTCCAAATGTGCTTTTGCATACCTCAGGCGACTCTGTTTGTGGCATGCTTGCAGAAACGGCTTCTTTCGCATCACTCTCCCATACAGCTTCTCCTTGTGCAAAGTGCGCTGTATTGTTGACCGATGCACAGTGACACCATCTGCAGCAAGATGATGCTGCAGGTCTTTGGAAGTGGTCTGTGGATTGTCTTTGACTGTTCTCACCATTCTTCTTCTCTGCCTTTCTGATATTTTTTTGGCCTGCCACTTCTGGGCTTAACAAGAACTGTACCTGTGTTCTTCCATTTCCTTACTGTGTTCCTCACAGTGGAAACTGACAGGTTCAATCTCTGAGACAACTTTTTGTATCCTTCCCCTGAAAAGCTATGTTGAATAATCTTTGTTTTCTGATCATTTGAGAGTTGTTTTGAGGAGCCCATGATGCCACTCTTCATAGGAGAATCAAATAGGAGAACTACTTGCAAGTGGCCACCTTAAATACCTTTTCTCATGATTTGATACACCTGGCTATGAAGTTCAAAGCTCAATGAGGTTACAAAACCAATTTAGTGCTTCAGGAAGTCAGTAAAAAGTAGTTAGGAGTGTTCAAATCAAGAAAATGATAAGGGTGCCCATACTTTTGCACCGGTCAAATTTTGTTTAAATGCAGATTGCACATTTTCTGTTAGTACAATAAACCTCATTTGAATCCAGAAATATAACTGAGTCCATCAGTTATTAGATATATGAAACTGAAATAGCTGTTGCAAAAACCAAAATTGTTATAAAGAAAAAAGGTTAACATTAATAGGGGTGCCCAAACTTTAACATATGACGGTATATAGATATGTATATATATAAATACAGTATGTATATAGATATTGACAGATAGAAAGATATAGGTGGAACATCATGTCATGGCCAATATTGCTGGGCTCACTCAGGCAAAATGGATGTACTATATGTGCTGACTAATGGCTCAGCAGCACTAATCAGCAACCTCCTCTAACCAATGATGCAGTTTTACAATTTACTTAATCTACCAACATAATGCTGGGAGTAACCATTTTTGTTTTCTCCTAGTACTCCGGTATTTCTCTTGCTGATCTTATCCTTATTCTGACTTTGTTCTGTAATCCTTCCAGTTTTTGATTCCAGCTCGCTAGAACTTTGCTTTCACTCACCTCCATCCGGTACCTGACTACCACCTCCTGACCCCAGCTGTTTTATTAACTCTTATTGTGTCTACCGATTCTGTCCTTATTTTTGTCCCTCTTTTGGGCCTAACCCAACTACGCATTGAAATTTTTGCCCAAGGCTGGTATCTCCAGCCAACATTTACTTTATGAGGGCAACACAGGGTCCTCTCAATAATTCAAGATCCCTCCATAATGGTTAAAGTGTAAAGGTCATGGTTCCTTTGTAAATTGCAGTATGTCCACCCTTGAGGAAGCAATGTGTGAAAGGCACGTAGGGTTGAGGGTAGTCAGACATCATCATGTCTAAATATATTTATGCACTTGCACATTATTTAAATGGAATTTTTCTTTCTTTAACTATGTATATGTGATCGCTATCTTTTTGACTTAGTAATCTTTTTATTGATTATCTTACTATCATCACCAGTATGTTTCCAATCTCCTAGGACCCCCTAATTTTGTTTAATTTCCCCCTGAAATGTATGCATAATTCTGATATAGTGATATATGTTTTTAAAGTAATAAATAATATATGTTTCATATATATATATTCTATCAAAGTGTGTCTTTTTTTGTAGGATTTATGATTGATTTATTTGCACACACTTATTGGGATTTTGGTAAATCCATATTCAATCTACAATTCCGCAAACAGCGAACTACTGACTGCCATTTTGCTGGAGAATGCAGATTTTTGTCAAATTTGAGTAGATTTTAATTCCACTCAAATAAATTCACCCATCCCCACTCTTGACTTCATAACTCAGAATATGCAGAGACTTCACTGTCTAAAATTCAAGTAATTCAAAATCTTTTCCCACAAAATTGCATATCCTTCTGCTCTAAACTGTGTTGCTCAGAGATTACACTGTTCCTTTTACTTACTCCAATTTAAAAATTGTGATATTCAAAAGTAAAGTTCATAGAAAGCCATAAAACAAATTATTGCAAAAAAATAAATATAGTACATAAAATCCAGAACAAAGAAAGAAATTAGAACATGGTTTTTGAGTTGTATAATATTCGCGAGTAGCAGAAGTAAACTATTGAGATTGAGGCAGAACATTTCTTTATTATGCTTATCTTCTCAAATATATTATATATTTTATTATCTCATATCTTAATATCTATATATGTGAAGCCATTAATGCGTATTCCTTATGTCATAAAATCAGCAAGATTTCTGCAAAAGCAAACACTATTTCCAAGAGTGGTAGACATTTCACTCATTTACTAAATATGTGCTTGATCTGCTCTCTGGCTTTGGCATTCAGTCTTATGAACATGTTAAATTCCAATAAGTGAGTCATCTAATTGAAAGGAATTATTGGATTTCTTACTGGTAAGGAAGGAAGATTACAGAAAGCAAAGTACGGAGCATCGTTAGGAGTTGTAAAACAATGTCCGTCTTTGTGTTTGTCTGAACTGATGTCATAATTGGCAAATGTCCACCTTAAACTGTTCTCTAACACTAGAGCTCTGTCGTAGGTTAAAAGGTTTCTTTTGCAAAACGATAAAGAGCAGTGAGAAATCCCAATTCATTTCAAATGGCGAAAATACACTCTCATTCTGTTATATTTTCAAAAAGCTTCATGAAATTGGAGGCTAGAAGAAAGATTGTTTACGCTGCATGATTTATTTATCTCAGTATATTCCTCATAGATCAATGTTTAATCCGATTCTCTGTAGCAAAGATAGTTAATGCTGCTGAAAAATACCTACAGTATGTATACATATATAAATGTGAAAAATATAGTTAATAACTAATTTCACATGCTGAAAAGACAATAAATAGGTAAAGAAATACAAGAATACAGTGTACTAGAAGTCGTATTGTTGGTAATTTAAGCTTCCTGATTAGTGATGAGCGAGTATACTCGTTGCTCGGGTGTCCTCCGAGTATTTTGGCGTGCTCGGAGATTTAGTTTTCGCCGTCTCATCTGCATGATTTGCGACTTGTAGACAGGCTGAATACATATGGGAATTTACAAACAAACAAGCATTCCCCACATGTATTCAAGCTGTCTACAAGTCACAAATCATGCTGATGAGACGACGAAAACTAAATCTCCGAGCACGCCAAAATACTCGGAGGACACCCGAGCATGCTCGGGAAAACCCGAGCAACGAGTATACTCGCTCAAAACTAATCCTGATCTGTGCACCAAGCAGCTAAAGAACTCTGTAATCTACTTTTACATAAAAAGATGAACTAAAAGAAGCTTAACATATCAATCTGTATGACATAAGAATGATTATACTGCCATTATGATATCATGTTTCCTGTTTGTCTGTCTGTCTGTCTACATACCAAAGAGCGAAGGAGCACACAATCCACCCTAAGATGCATGAAAGCATCGAAAGTGTAAAATTTGAACTGCATTAATGCAATATAGGTTATGCTTACAAAATGAAGGTATATAGCACACAAATTGCCCAATGTTAATTAAAGAGAGTCTTAGGGCTAGAGTAGTTGAGTGTATTTTTGGTCCGAGTGAGATATGATGTTTTGTCAGATCGCACTCAAGTCGAAAACACGCTCATTTTAGTGTATAAGGCTGTGCACATGTCAGAGGGAAAAAATCGCATCATGCCCAAGTTTGATCGAATATTTGGCTTGCACTTGGCCATGCAAGTCAGTGAGTCAGTGGAAAATATCGGACATTTGGATGACATCTGTATGCAGGCCAATTTCCACTGACTGACAGCATGGAAAGGAACTTTTTTCTTCATCTTCTCATCTGAAAGATTCGAATAACACTATGATCACACTCGGGTCAAACTCTGGAGCTGCTAATAACCATTATTTGATTCTAAGAAATTATAAAATATTTAACTATTTATTATATTTTCTTGTATATTAAGTCCACAAACTGAACATTCTCTAGTCTAAAGAAGAAACACTAGGAAAACGGACATATAGCAGTTGCCACTAGTGTTGAGCATTCCGATACCGCAAGTATCGGGTATCGGCCGATACTTGCTGTATCGGAATTCCGATACCGACTTCCGATATTTTTTCAATATCGGAAGTCGGCATCGGAATCGGAAATTCAAAGTTGATTGACAGCCTGACGTCATCATGATGCGCGGTGTGTGCGCATCATGATGCGCCGTCATTTCGGGCCTTCCGGGGGTCTCTGCCGGCCTGCCGGGGGGCTGTGCCGGCCTGCCGGGGGGCTGTGTGGACTGCCCGGGGTCTGTACCGGCCTGCCGGGGGGCTGTGCCGGCCTGCTGGTGGTCTGTGCACCCTGTGGGGGTCTGTACCGGCCTGCCGGGGGGCTGTGCCGGCCTGCCGGTGGTCTGTGCACCCTGTGGGGGTCTGTACCGGCCTGCCGGGGGGCTGTGCCGGCCTGCCGGGGGGCTGTGCTGATGTCCGGGGGTCTGTGCAAGCATCGTCCGATGGGACTACAAGTCCCATCTGGCGATGCCTGCTACCATGACAGTGATTGACACATTAGCCAATGATGGGACAGTAGTAGTCCCATCATCCGGCTAATGTGTTAAATGTTAAAAAAAAAAAAAAAATACTACATACATACTACATGCATGCTACATACATACTACATGCTACATACATACTACATACATACTACATACATACCACATATATACTACATACATACTACATACATACTACATACATACTACATATATACTACATGCATGCTACATACATACTACATGCTACATACATACTACATACATACTACATGCATGCTACATACATACTACATGCTACATACATACTACATACATACTACATGCATGCTACATACATACTACATGCTACATACATACTACATATATACTACATACATACTACATACATACTACATGCATGCTACATACATACTACATGCTACATACATACTACATATATACTACATGCATGCTACATACATACTACATGCTACATACATACTACATATATACTACATACATACTACATACATACTACATGCATGCTACATACATACTACATGCTACATACATACTACATATATACTACATGCATGCTACATACATACTACATGCTACATACATACTACATATATACTACATACATACTACATACATACTACATGCATGCTACATACATACTACATGCTACATACATACTACATATATACTACATGCATGCTACATACATACTACATGCTACATACATACTACATATATACTACATACATACATACTACATGCATGCTACATACATACTACATGCTACATACATACTACATATATACTACATGCATGCTACATACATACTACATGCTACATACATACTACATATATACTACATGCATGCTACATACATACTGCATGCTACATGCATGCTACATACATACTACATACATACTACATGCTACATACATACTACATATATACTACATGCATGCTACATACATACTACATGCTACATACATACTACATATATACTACATACATACTACATACATACTACATGCATGCTACATACATACTACATGCTACATACATACTACATATATACTACATGCATGCTACATACATACTACATGCTACATACATACTACATATATTCTACATACATACTACATACATACTACATGCATGCTACATACATACTACATGCTACATACATACTACATACATACTACATGCATGCTACATACATACTACATGCTACATACATACTACATATATACTACATGCATGCTACATACATACTGCATGCTACATGCATGCTACATACATACTACATACATACTACATGCTACATACATACCACATATATACTACATACATACTACATACAATACATTCATACAATACATACATAGACATACAGTACATATAACATAGAGTAACATACTTACCAATACTTGTCACATTGTTCCCCGAAGCCATTGTCTTTTACGGAATAAATATTAACATAACAAACCACAAAAATACTCACCCACGATCCGAAGCAGTCCACGAGTGTGTCCCACGACGATCTTGGGTAGAGAACTGCAGCATCAGCTGTTGCTGCCGTTCTCTACGGGCTGCAGGAATCCAATGACGGAAGGTAGGTATCCTTCCGCACTGTATTCCTCCGCCACTTAAAAAAAAAAAAAGTCCCTAGTCTCACTTTATGCCATTGCTGCGTGGGAATTTCCCACACAGCAATGGCATAAAGTGAGACTAGGGACTTTTTTTTTTTTTAAGTGGCGGAGGAATACAGTGCGGAAGGATACCTACCTTCCGTCATTGGATTCCTGCAGCCCGTAGAGAACGGCAGCAACAGCTGATGCTGCAGTTCTCTACCCAAGATCGTCGTGGGACACACTCGTGGACTGCTTCGGATCGTGGGTGAGTATTTTTGTGGTTTGTTATGTTAATATTTATTCCGTAAAAGACAATGGCTTCGGGGAACAATGTGACAAGTATTGGTAAGTATGTTACTCTATGTTATATGTACTGTATGTCTATGTATGTATTGTATGAATGTATTGTATGTAGTATGTATGTAGTATATATGTGGTATGTATGTAGCATGTAGTATGTATGCAGTATGTATGTAGCATGCATGTAGCATGCAGTATGTATGTAGCATGCATGTAGTATATATGTAGTATGTATGTAGCACGTAGTATGTATGTAGTATGTATGTAGTATGTATGTGGTATGTATGTAGTATATATGTAGTATGTATGTAGCATGTAGTATGTATGTAGCATGCATGTAGTATATATGTAGTATGTATGTAGCATGTAGTATGTATGTAGCATATATGTAGTATGTATGTAGTATGTATGTAGCATGCATGTAGTATATATGTAGTATGTATGTAGCATATATGTAGTATGCATGTAGTATATATGTAGTATGCATGTTGCATGCATGTAGTATATATGTAGTATGTATGTTGCATGTAGTATGTATGTAGTATGTATGTTGCATGTAGTATATATGTAGTATGAATGTAGCATGTATGTAGTATGTAGTATGAATGTAGCATGTATGCAGTATGCATGTTGTATGTATGTAGCATGTAATTTTTTTTTTTTTTTTACATTCAACACATTAGCCGGATGATGGGACTACTACTGTCCCATCATTGGCTAATGTGTCAATCACTGTCATGGTAGCAGGCATCGCCCGATGGGACTTGTAGTCCCATCGGACGATGCCTGCACAGCCCCCCGAAGCCTGCACAGCCCCCCAGCAGGCCGGCACAGCCCCCCGGAGCCTGCACAGCCCCCCGGCAGGCCGGCACAGCCCCCCGGCAGGCCGGCACAGCCCACCGAAGCCTGCACAGCCCCCCTGGCAGGCCGGCACAGCCCCCCGGCAGGCCGGCACAGACCACCGGAGCCTGCACAGACCCCCTGGCAGGCCGGCACAGCCCCCCGAAAGGCCCGTACAGACCCCAGAGAGGCTGTACAAGGGAAAAACAGGATTTTTCTTATTCCGATACCGGAAGTCCCATAGACTTGAATGGGACTTCCGGTATCGGAATCGGCGATACCGATACTTTTTTTTAAGATCGGCCGATCCATTCCGATCCGATACTTTGAAGTATCGGACGGTATCGCTCAACTCTAGTTGCCACGCAACTTTTTTAATATACCTATTTTTGTTTAATGATAATGATGTAGTCATTATCATCATTTATTTGGCTCTGACTTGGCTAGAATTCATTTACAGCTCATTTTACTTGCCAGCAGCTACTCCATGGATGCAACTATAGGTTCCCCAGCAAAGGTCAAATCCTTATAAGAAGGTGAAAGTTCGAACATCAGGTAGCCCTTAGGACTTGCTAAGTCTATTCATTAAAATCTAAAAAGAGGGGATTATTCAGGATTTTATGGAAAATTAGTCTGGCAGCAGCATCAAATAAAAAGTAATCAATATTAATCTGCTGCATCCATTTCAGAAGTACCGGTTGTCCCTGAAAAAATTTTGCCAACTGCAATGACTTGTTACATATGTACGTGACCGCTGCAGTCAATGATTTACCATAGCAGTGCTGCTTAGCATGTAAAATACAAGAGCACTGAGGCCTGTAATTGACTGCAGTGGTCAAATAGATGAATGTGAGATTAAAATGGAAGTGAAGTAATGGTAACTGCAGTGGATAGCTATAGCATCAGCGCTTGAGCTATGGAAATTGATTGGAAGAGTAGTGCTTATCATCCTTCCAGCTGTTATCCCATTTTCTTTACATTTTGAACTATTCCTTTAAATCTGCTTTATCTTTTCTTTATCATTTAGCTTTCTTTCTTATATATTATATAATCTTCAAGGCACAATAAGGATTTTTTGGCAGAGTTTTTAGTGCGTTGTTTACTTGCCACGGGATCTGACATACTAAATTAATACTTTAAGTATAAGTGCATCAAGTACATTTTCAAAACTGGGCAGCAAAGTACATTTCCAGACAATAGCAGCAAAGAGAATGCAGAGGAATCCCCAGCCAAAAAGCTTTAGTAACCGAATTAGGAGGATTTTCTTGCCAATAAAGTACAGAGACTGCTCAACATTGAAGCCTTTACCCATAGAAAAACTGTAATATGACATTTTCTTGTAGATTTTTGGTTAAACTTGCTGTGGTAAATTCTTAATTTATCATGTGAAACCTCTAGAAGATTTCTAATAAATACTAAACCTAAAGATGGATGTATGAATATTCTGACCTATTGTGGCCATGACATGATTAAAGAGCAGCTCTGTATGCTCAGTCAAATAATGGAGCAGTGCAGAAGGTGCCAACCATTTACATGCACTTTTCTAGTTCATAACTCAAAATAGGGCTTAATACTATTATTTTACACATACACTTGGTCCGTTAGAAAATCAGTCATCTGAACAGCCCCAATGACTAACAAAAGTCAGTGTGCTGCCCAATTAAAAATCAGATTGCACCTGTCCGATGCTTATGCTTATATGAACCAGCACATACTATGACATATATGTACTTACATAACAAGTAATTTGGACCTCTGAAAATAACAGAGATCATTCTTTTTGAACAATTTTTAATAGCTGGGACATCTGCACCCCTGAAAAGAACCCCTCCAAAAAATATTTTATGTTCAAAGAAAAATGGTTCTATTATATATACTGTATATGACATCTTGCAAAAAAAACCAAACAACACAGGTCCATCGTACATATCAAGAAATATATGACTTTTATAATGCAGTTGCGCAAAAACTATGTTTTCTCATAAAAAGTTCTAAAATTTTGTAAAGGTAGTAAAACATAAAAAAGTGGCACATTTGTTAGCACAGGGATAGCACCAACCCATAGAGTATAAGTAACGCTACAGGATATTTATACTTCCCAGTATGAGCTGTACTATTACAAAATAATTGCACATCTAAAAATAATGTCGGAATTGCTTTTTTTATTTACCCAATAGCCAAAATGTTAATTAATGAGCCATAATATATATGTATCCAAAATTTCTATCTGTGAAAGGTACTCCATTTCCTGTAGACTTCAAACAACCAATCAGCTTGAACACAAAGTAATTAAATGTTACTAGGCAGCTGATTCATTATGGATGATCAAAATTCAATTTGCGTGAATCAGAGCCTGGCCTCGTTGTTGCAACACGTATGTCTTAATCTGGCCCTTTACATAATTTCTAAGAAGCTGACTGGTCCAAAAGACATGCTTCCATAGGCTTCTCCCTTCTTCTTTCTCCTTGACTGACAGGTCTCTCCTTAAAAACATATAAAGGGACAAATGTGTCAGTGTAAGGAATTGGAGCAAGAGAAGCTGACTCCTTGAATTGTAGTAATGATGAAGTAACTTGACCCATTGGTATAGTAGGTTGTTAAGAAAAATGGACTTTAAGTCTAAGGTTTCTAAAAAAAACCTTTGTAGATCCATATTGAGCTTGAAAAAATTAAATTTCTATGCTGGACAAAAAGATAACCCTTTCTGGAGTAGTGACAATTGGTTTATATCCAGGTTATTAGAAGAAATGTTGATTTACTAAAGGTGTGTTACCTGTGATCTGGTTGTTACGTTGGTTCTGGCTTCCCCAGTTGCACTGGCCACCTTGCCTCGTCTTCCTCTTGGGCGGCCCCGGTTGTGACCTAAAAAAGTAGTGGAGGTAACGATGTTGGTTGTACCAGATCTGCTGTCTGCTGATCCAGAGGAACTTTGTGAGGTGCGACGTCTGGGGAAACGTTGCGTATCTCACCAACCATACACCCGGTTCTGCAGATAATCTTCGGTATCGTAAGAACTTTGATCTTATCCTCTTCTCTAGATCTGCTCTATGTGTAAGTAGACTTTCCTGGTTCTTCTGCTTAATCTCCTGGAACTCCTCCTGAGTCATGGTGCTTGAGAGCTGTCTCTCTATAGCAAATATCTGAGAATTAATCGTATCCAGATTCTTCTGCAAGAAAGATAAAGTCAGGGTCATCAAGTCAAACGAGCACTTGTGCAAAATGTGTTCAAACTTAGTGCAGTACTCTTTATCCTCATTAAAAAAGGTAGGTTGTAAAGGTACTCTCAGGCCTCGTGAAATACGTTGGACTCGTAAATATTCAGCTAATATTATAGAATGTAATTCTAGGTTTATAGCTCTTCTAGATTCCCGTTCCAGGTCTCTGTTCTTGATCTCTAGTGTGGGAGTCTGGAGAAAATCGCTTGATGCCGTTACTTTGGAAACAATCTCTGCCGTCTCCGTTGTGTTATAAGAGAAAGTCTCACTTGACATCATTGGTTGGTGCTCTTGTGAAGGAAAATTCAAATAATGAAACACAACAAGGCACTCAGAGGTCACTGAGTTCTTAGAAGGTGCACAAGTAGGGTATCCAGCCTCTAATATAATTGATAATGAACTTGGCACTCTTTATTGGCATCCAGATTTATTCTAAATGTTTTCGGCCCAACATAGGGCCTTCATCAGAGATTGTTTTAAGATTTGCTGTTTTAAAGACATATATAAAAAAAGAAAATTAGGTACAAAAATGAATATCATAAGATGCACAAAAAGAAAAAAAGAGAAAATAACATAATATGTCGAATAAGCATATATTCAGTCCCGAATTTTTAGAGATTGATCCACAAAGATACGAATCATGCAATCATTCTGTGAAAATTTACATGTAAAACTCGGTGTTAAGGAAAAAACCAACCATTTCTATACTGGTAAGAACAATGGTATGGTTCAAATGGAGCTCCTCAAAGGTAAACTCCTCAAAGGAAAAAAGGATATACCGTATTTTTCCGACCATAAGACGCATTTTTTTCCCCCAAAATGTTGGGGGAAAGTGGGGGGTGCTTCTTATGGTCACAATATACTAACCACCGGGGCTCTGCGGTGCAGTGGTGGCAGCGGGCGGGGCTCTGCGGGGTGAGGGTGGCGGCGGTCTGTGCTCCGGTGCAGGGGCGGCAGCTCCGTCGGCATTTCCTCGCAGCCCGGAGGCCCCCGCACATCCCTTGCTGCCGGGAAGATGGCCACTGGTCCGGGGACGGTGCATGCGCAGGTTCAGATCTCGTCCTGAGATCTCGGGGGATGAGATCTCGTTGCCGAGATTTGAATCTCGTCTCTCGAGACGAGATCTGAACCTGTGCATGCGCCGTCCCCGGACCCGCGGCCATCTTCCTGGCGTCCATGTTCCCGGAAGCCACCGCAACATGGCGGCGGCCAGCAAGGGATGTGCTGGGGCCTTCGGACTGCGAGGAACTTCCGGCGGAGCCGCCGCCCCTGCACCGGAGCACAGCCCGCCGCCACCCTCACCCCGCAGAGCCCACCTGCCCCAGCTCAGCACAGCCCACCTGCCCCAGCAAAGCTGCCCCAGCCGCAGCACAGCTGCCCCTGCCCCAGCACAGCTGCCCCAGCAAAGCTGCCCCAGCACAGCTGCCCCAGCACAGCCCACCTGCCCCAGCCCCAGCACAGCTGCCCCAGCACAACCAACCTGCCCAGCACAGAGCCGCCACTGCACGAGCCTGGACCACTGAATGACCCCTGTGACTACTCCTCCACCTGTGCCGGATCCCTTCCCAGGTAAGCTGAATTCGGACTGTAAGACGGACCCCCATTTGACACATTATTATTTTTTTCCCTATTTTCCTTCTGAAAATTGGGGTGCGTCTTATGGTCCGGTGTGTCTTATAGTCCGAAAAATACGGTAAGTACTCCAAAGTGCTGGGTGCGGATTGCGCCCATTTCAAAGAAATTTAAGGTAGTGATTATATTATTTGGTTTGAATATGTTGATCCTCCTAAGAGGTAAAAGGAGAGAAAGGTCAGGCCATATCAAATAAAGTGCTGCATATATATCTCAATAGTGCATAGTCAGTTCATATTAGAGAAATACCCATATTAGAAAAGAGTATAAGAAATGCTACAGGATATTTATACTTTCCAGTATGAGCTGTAATATTACAAAATAATTGCACATCTAAAAATAATTTCAGAATTGCTTTTTTTACTTACCCAATAGCCAAATTGTTAATTAGTGATCCATAACATACAGTATATGTATCCAAAATTGCTATCAGTGAAAGGTACTCCATTTCCTGCAGACTTCAAACAACCAATCAGCTTGAGCACAAAGTAGTTAAATGTTACTTGGCAGCTGATTCATTATGGATGATCAAAATTCAATTTGCGTGAATCAGAGCCTGGCCTCGTTGTTGCAACATGTATGTCTTAATCTGGCCCTTTACATAATTTCTGAGAAGCTGACTGGTCCAAAAGACATGCTTCCATAGGCTTCTCCCTTCTTCTCTCTCCTTGACTGACAGGTCTCTCCTTAAAAACATATAAAGGGACAAATGTGTCAGTGTAAGGAATTGGAGCAAGAGAAGCTGATGGGGACCAACCTGTTGAACCATTAATCACAGTCGAGTAGTTTCCAGGTGACTGATAAAAGTATATTTTTCTTGAAACACTGGGCAAAATATACATGGTGAGTCTGTAATTCATGCTATCAGTGGTTTGAGAAACATGAATCCACTGTCATTTTCCCTTTAAGACATGCAATGATGGGAAATGCAATAAAATGCTTCAGGATATATACACATGATTTATGTATATCATTCATATGAAAATACATTTGTAATATATATATATATATATATATATATATATACACATATATATATGCCACTGTACCGTACTGATAAGTTCAAAAATATTTTCTCTTTCTTTATTAGTCAATTTTAGCATAACCTGTGTGAAATCTAACATTATCTGTGTGTAGTCAGCTTGAAGATAACAATTGTTTGGAGGTAAAAGTGTCTTGAAGTTAAGTGTTGGCAGCATCTTCACTGAAAGTGGGTTCCCAAGACTCCAAGTAAGGGCGTAGCGCACTGCTCACTTGCTAAAAAGCTCTGGAATCCATCCACAGTCAAGATTCAAACAACTCAAAGCCATTATTTAGATTGTGAGCCCCATCGGGGACAGTGATGGTAATGTCTGCAAATTGTAAAGTGCTGCGGAATATGTTAGCACTATATAAAAATAAAGATTAAGAAGGGGAAGAAAAAGCTACTGACCAAAAACTGGGATCACCACAATAAATGACAAGATATACAAATTTTATTAAATATCAAACAGACCAAAACACAGTTAAAAACATTAAAAAGTTACTGAATGACAGTAACAATAAACCCTTAGGGGTTAGTAATATGACCCAAGAAGACTCCCCTATCACCCAAATACAGTATAAATGCAGACTGACAACTTATCCATATATTAAATAGATAGCAAAGCCATGTTATATCAAAGATGTCACATAAATGTACACAAAATATAGAGCACCAATGTAAAGCGCTGTAGGACAGGAATAACTGGGCTGCTATATAATAAAGGAATGCACCAATAGTCGAATCTGCCCTATAGATCAGGGAAAGACATAATATGGAGGTAAAAAGTATGCATAAAGGTACATCAAAGCCCTGAAAGTATTAGTTCAGAACCTGGTAACCACCCTCCAGATTAGCACATATCATGAGCACTGAATGCATGGCAGCTATACTGTACCCAAGATAGGGGGAGCCTGTGGAAATGCCTGACGCGTGTCGCTACCGCAAGGTAGCTTTGTCAGGGGCTGAAGAAGAGGTCTGAAAGCCGTGAATTATATATGTTACCAATATTACAAAATAAGAAACAGCTGAGGTCAATACCTGCAGGGTCGCGTGTAGAGAGGCGGGGCCTGGTCATCAATCACTATCCAAGATCACACAAAAACGTCACTTCCACCGGAAGAAGGTCGTGGATGCGACTGTGACCGAAATAGATTAATGCGCATGCGCTAATGGGAGGCAGCTATGGTAGATACCTGCACGGTCGCATATGGAAAAGCAGGAGCCTTATCATCAGTCACTACCGAGAAGCGCACACAAACGTCACTTCCACCGGAAGAAGGTCATGGATGTGATCATGGCCAAAATATATTAGTGTGCATGCGCAGAGAAGTCACCATAGTAAATACCCATATATGAACTGAAATGAAGAAGGTCATTTCACCAGCTCAACTCACAGCAATGCTGCATTAATGCAGACGCAACTACGCATAAGAACGCATCATAAGAAGAACAGCATTAATGCTACTGTTTATGGTAGTTACCAGAATATTGCACATACATCTGCACATAAAGATGTTAAATGAAATTGAAAGATTGCGCACAAATACACATACAAAAATAATATCATGGAAATAAAGATGGCTTGTGGAGAGGCTGAGCCTAATCATCCGTCACTACCTAGAAGCACACACAAACGTAACTTCCACCGGAAGAAGGTCGTGAGTGCGACCATGGCCGAAATAGATTAATGCGCATGCGCTAAGAAGTCACCATGGTAAATACTCATATATGAAATAAGTAAAGGAAGATCATTTCACCGGTTCAACTAACAGCTGTGCTGCATTAATGCAAACGCAGAAAAACTGAGTCACACGAAGAGCAGCATTGCTCCTACTGTTTATGGCAATACCAAAATATTGCACAAACATCTGCACGTAAAGATATTACATGAAGTTAAATTGTTGTGTACCAAAACACATACAGAAGTAATGTCATAGAGTTAAAGACAATGCTCCCATTTTATAAGTAGCAATACTGCATTTATACAAAATACTTTACAATAGATATCGAGGGCTGTGATAAAAGAAACATATTATGTGCCAATTATTACAAATTATGATAAAAAAGAAACGTAATAGCCATGGCATAATAAGCAGAAAACCGTAATGGTACCACCAAAACCCTGATGTAGAAAACTGAAATCAGGTTCCAAGAGATTCCAAAAGGCGACGTCAGGCTATTCAAATATACTAATAACAAATAACAATAGGTATAATCTTATTTTAATACTGAAAAAACTTTATCCAAAATTAACATGATCCCATAATTTCATCCACATAAAATGGTTCAAAACATATTGTTATAGAAGGGGAAAAATGAAAAAAATTGCCACAAGAGGCATGAAGCAGTACCTAACAAAGTAATATACTTCTCAGGAACCCAATAATAAGTGAGAATGCCCAAAATAATCTCTTTCTTGGGCATGTCTCCTTATAGGTCCTACGCCAATATTGTTGTTATAAAATAGCCAATATCACATAATACAAGTGGAGATAGACCTAGCAATGATCTTCACTATAGTCAAGTAAATAATAAGATTATTATTATTTATTATTGCATTTACCTGTACAGTGCAATATTAAAAAGAGATGATACCGCAGTTCCTCTTTAAGACCTACAATAGGCAGCTCCTGAAGAGGTTAAAAGCATTTTAGCCATCTCCTTTTGAAGCCACAGACTTAACTGTACTTATGTCCATATCTCGATTAAAACTATAAGGAAACATTGAAGGTTTCTTTCTGAAAATACATCAGCTGCCCGCTGAGTCTCTAGTGCCGTGAGATGATATTTCAAATGTTGTTGCCTCTGGAAGGTCTTTTGTCATCTGTGATTTTTATAATCTATGACCCATGTTGCCCGGGAAACAGCAAAATCTACAGCATTGCTTTACTTCCATCTAATACTTGTAATAATGTCATTTATTGTTCCTCTCATTTGTCTGGTTTGCTAATGAAGAATTCACTACTCAAGTGAAAATATTATTTCGCCATTCGATTTCTTTACTAGAATGTAATCATCTCTAGCAACAGAAGTTAGAATATTGAAAGGGACAAAACTTTAAAAGAGAAAACTGCACATACAGTTGTGCTTAAAAGTAGTCATATCCCAGCAGAATTTTTGCTTTCTTGGCCTTTTTTCAGAGAACATTAATGATGACACCAAAACTTTTTCGCAACTCATAGTTAGTGGTTGGGTGAAGCCATTTATTGTCAAACTACTGTGTTTTCTCTTTTTATATCATAATGACAACCAAAAACATCCAAATGACCCTGATCAAAAGTTTACAAACCCTAGTAATTTTGGCCTGATAACATGCACAGAAGTTTACACAAATGGGTTTGAATAGCTACTAAAGGTAACATCCTCACCTGTGACATGTTTGCTTGTTCTCAGTGTGTGCATAAAAGCTGAGTGAGCTTCTGGGATCCAGACAGACTCTTGCATCTTTCATCCAGCCACTGACGTTTCTGGATTGTGAGTCATGGGGAAAGCAAAAGTATTGTCATCGGATCTACAGGAAAAGATAGTTGAGCTGTATAAAACAGGAAAGGGGTATAAAAAGATATCCAAGGAATTGATAATGCCAGCCAGCAGCGTTCAAACTGTGACTAACAAATGAAAATTCAGGGGCTCTGTAGAAACAAAACAACGGTCAGTTAGACCAAGAAAAATGTAGTCTACAACTGCCAGGAAAATTGTTCAGGATGCAAAGAAAAACCCATAATTAACATCAGCTGAAATACTGGACTCTCTGAAAACTAGCAGTGTGGCTGTTTTCAAGATCCACAATAAGGAGGCACTTGAAGAAAAATGGTCTGCATGGTCAAGTCACCAGAAGAAATCCATTACTGCGCAAATACCACAAAATATCTCACCTACAATATGCAAAACAGCACAGAGACAAGCCTCAAAACTTTTGGAACAAGGTAATTTGGAGTGATGAGACCAAAATTTAACTTTTTGGCCACAACCATAAACATTACATTTGGAGAGAGGTCAATAAGGCCTATGATGAAAGGAACACCATTCCTACTGTAAAGCACGGAGGTGGATCACTGATGCTTTGGGGATGTGTGAGCTACAAAGGCACTGGAAACTTGGTCAAAGTTGAAGGAAAGATGAATGCAGCATTTTATCAGCAAATACTGCAGGCAATCATCAGCCCAGAAGCTGAGCATAGGACATACTTGGACGTTCCAACATGACAACAATCCAAAACCCAAGTCCAAGTCAATCTGTCATTTGCTACAGCAGAACAAAGTGTAGGCTCTGTAGTGGCCATCTCAGTCTCCTGACCTCAGTATCATTGAGCAACCCTGGGGAGATCGCAAGCACGCAGTTCATGCTAGACAGCACAGGAATTTACAGGAACTAGAGGCCATTTGCCAAGAAGAATGGACAGCTTTACCATCTGAGAAAATAAAGAACATCATCCCCATCTACCACAAAAGACTTCAAGCTGTCATTGATGATAGAGAGGCAATACTCTGTATTAAAAAATTGGGTATGTAAACTTTTGATCAGGGACATTTGGATGTTTTGGGTTGTCATTATGATTTAAAAAGAGAAAACAGAGTAATTTGACAATAAATGGCTTCACCCAAGCACTAACCATGAGTGGAGAAAAAGTTTTGGTGTTATCATTCATATTCTCTGAAAAAGGGCCAAGAAAGCAAAAATTCTGCTAGGGGTATGTCAATTTTGAGCACAACTGTATATAGTATATGATATATTCAAGGTCACCAACAGAAAAGTGTTGTTTAGGTCTTCATTTTGTAAGCTTCTGCTTATTACTGATAGGGAATTTAGATTGTGAGCACCATCAGGGGCAGTGCCAATAATGTCTGCAAAGCGCTGTGGAATTAATGGCGCTATATAAATGAGTAAAATAAATAAATAAATCTTACATTTATTGGCATCTTTAAAAGGATGTAGATCTAGAGATTTATTCTGATGGAATATAGGCTGAACTGGATGGACAAATGTCTTTTTTTGGCCTTGCTAACTATGTTACTATGTTACCAGATAAATATGTATTTGGGGGGGAATTTCAGTAAAACTTGCCTTTTATTCATTGAAATCCCTTGTGCATAATGTACATGAGTCCACTGGACAATAATTGACCGTCTTCCCTCTATGACTGTGCATGCAGAGATAGCTGTCAATCAGTAGTAGGACCAACCACTGGACTCATAAGTATACAAACACCAGGGTTTCCATGCATAAAATACATTCTATACTGAATCTTTTCCAACAAGTCAATATATCAGTTTTCTCAGCTTCAACTTCTCTATTCCATGTTTTTCACAGATCAACCTGCATGAACAATGTGATAGGTTCCCTCTAGTTTGCTGTTGTCAACCTCTGATAGTGGCATTTACAGATTACAGTCCAATCACAGCAGCATAAATCAAAGCCTGGCTACTCAATTGCAGCCAGATAATTTTTTTCTCTGAGATGCTCCTGCATTAAAGAGGAAATATAGTTTGAAGATCCAGCCCATGATGACTGATCTGTCAATAACCTGGAGCAACACTGGAAACGGGAATCCAGGGCCAGGCACCACACCAGCCTCATCTCTGGCTATGGTCAGCGGACGGGTCTCCTAACTATATTTTCTCTAAAATGGAGGAGAATCTCAGATAAAAATATACCTGGATGCAGTTGTGCAGACAAGCTCTGTTTTAATCTGCCCATGATATGGGCTGATTGTACAATATGATGCCTTTCACATTTTTATAGAGCTATTCCAAAGTAAACTGTGTGCAGAATTCTTAGGAAATTAAGTATTTTGACCATATTATGACTGTTATGCTAATTTATAGAGTTGAGCGACATTTGGTCGGATTGGGTTTCATGAAACAAAATTTGTTTCAGATGAAACTGGTCTGACTAGGGCAAAAAAAGTCAGAGTTTCGTCCGAAACCCGATTTCAATGCAAGTCAATGGGGATTAAAAGTCGGCATTGAGTGGATGAATGTCATCCACTCAATGCCGACTTTTATTCCCCATTGACTTGCATTGGGGTCGGGTTTCGGACGAAACTCCGACTTTTTTTGCCCTAGTTGGACCAGTTTCATCTGAAACAAATTTTGTTTCATGAAACCCAATCCGACCAAATGTCGCTCAACTCTACTGATTTACCAAATCCAGACTGTATAAACTGAAATGCTTATTATATGATCTGATGATAATGATTTGATGATAATGTATGCAAACTGTAAAGCGCTGCGGAATATGTTAGCGCTACATAAAAATAAAGATTATTATTATATGAAGCAGGTCAGGTGATGGGTATTTGTCTAATGAGGGAGGGTGAGCCGTAAGGATATCAATGCCATTTTTCAAAGTGTGCATAATAATTAGGCAGCTTGTTTTCCTTAGATGCAAATGGTCTCCCAAAATTTAGCTGACTGTAAAGTAAAAAAAATGTTAAAAGTCTTAAAGAGGGATGCAGCTCTCTTGAAATTGCTAAGATATTGATGCATGATCATAAAATCATCAATGTGTTGCAAATAATAAATTATGCTTATGAAACAAAATGAAGCAAAAACATATTGAGAAAATGTGGCACATTAATTACCGATGACATGAATGTATGACTAATATGTACAATGTAACTCATCGCTAATAGACTGAAGTATAGTATTAAAAACCTACAGTACAATTATGGATGAGTGCATTATTACATACCAGATGAGTACTTTATTACATACCAAGCAATGTCTGAAAAAGAGCTTCACTACTTTTAAGCAGGGGATCTATACAATAAACTTATCACTAAGAGTCAGCTGTACCCTGTAAGTAAAATGGATTTTAAAGCTAATTTGTCACTAGAAAACCATATCAAGTTCATTAAACAGTTCTCAAAGTCTTGTTTGAATGTTTCTAAGTTCCCTCACTCATTTTAAAAGCATTTATTCATGTTTTCCTGACAAATCTGTAAATTATATTAATGCGGTGGATCAGTAAGCATATGCTTCATCAATATCCAGGTTCATCGCCTCTCTCACACCTCTATATTGTGATTGACAGCCAATATATTTCTGAAGTCTGGGCAAATCTACCATGTTCCATCATTGATATAATGTACACATGTGCTTATTCACAAAAAAATTGGTTTGGTACCGTGTTAGCCATTTAAAAAAAATAATGCTTATAGTCCTGCTGTGTGTTGGGAATAGATATCCTGTCGTTGGTCTCTACATGAGTGCAGGTTTTGCAGCTCTTCACATTGCATGGATAAGTTCCTCTCGGTATATCTGAGGGCATTGGACTTGGGATCATGAGATTTCTTAAATTTAGAGGTTGCCTGTAGTACAGCAAGGAAGGACCTTTGAATATTGTCTTTAGCCAGTCATCCTTGTGTAAGATGTGGTGAAGTTTTTTAGCAGTTTTTCTCCATAACTCAAGATGAGGTACACGATCATTTTCCTCTTTTTCGCCCTATTGAAGTAACTTACTTCTATGGATCCTTGTGGCTCTAATGATCTAATCATCAATGGAGGAGGGGTCATAGCCTTGATTTAAAAATGTCTTTTTAAGATGTATTAAGTTTTCATCCCAATCCATTGGGCTGGACCAGATTCAAAAATTTCTAAGGGCCTAGCTGTAGACGATGGACTTTTTAATGTGTTTTGGGTGGAAACTGTCCCATCTGAGGTATGTGGGATGGTCACAAAATGACACTGCTGTTGCTATGGAGACTGAAGCTTCTATTGAGCGTGTATAGGATTTTAGCCACAGGACAGGAAAAGGGCAATGAAAAGAGCTTGTTCTCAATCAAGCTCAGAGGGAGGAGATAGAGTTTGCAGCCTGAAAACACCTGAACTCTGGTAGTTTATAACTGGACTAATAAAATACTGATCTCAACAAAAATCATCATGGGAGGTACCATGAAGACTCAAGAAGTGAAGACAAAAATAAATGTAAAAATACAATTTTTTATTAGTTATCAATTAAAATTAACATAATTATATTAAAAAGACAGGACTAATTGGTCCTGAATGCCCCTGGAAAAAGCAACTTATGCGAAACAGCGCTGTCGGGAGGTGGTGGGGGAGAAGCCTTACCAGCATTTAGTCTTTACATCAGCTCATTTTTTTCAGCGACCAGCTACAGGTAAAATCCTAACCCTAAAATTGCTTTGCACTTTATTATTCTAGATATGTTCCTTGCTGTGCCCTGGGGTTTTTTGGATATATTTTTCTGAGGTGCAATTCCTCTCTTTGGCAATCTATCCTTTCCATACTGAATAGGCAACTTTTTCCTTAGTGCTTATAGCGCTTTTTTGGCAAGTTTAGCATCTTTTTGCAACTGCTATTGGAATATAGGCCTCAATATACTACTTTTGCTTTGGAGGAATTTATTTGATCTCTGGAGGTACATTATTTTCAACCAAGTCAGATTTTCGAATATCCTATGTAGTTTGCACTTTATGAAGACGCAATAATATTTTCTTGCTGGTTATCCTAATCCCCCATGTTGGAGACCAATTAGTCCTGTCTTTTTAATATAATTATGTTAATTTTAATTGATAACTAATAAAAATTGTATTTTTACATTTATTTTTGTCTTCACTTCTTGAGTCTTCATGGTACCTCCCATGATGATTTTTGTTGAGATATGTCTATTGAAGTGATTATTGCCTTTTTTGATCTAGGATCATGGGTATAATAAAATACTGAGTATTTGGAATGCCCCGCAGGGCCTGGGAAACTCGGTACCGGGCCTTTTCAGGCTCTTTTAAGGGGGAAGTGTCACGGTGGTGATGGTGACCCGGTCCGTGGCCCTGGGTGTCCAATAAAGAAGATGGAAGTTCAAATGAGGGGAAGATGGTGGGATAATTAATTGCAGAAAGGGAAATCGTGATGCCACCCATGGTACTCGGCTAAGGTAGGCGACGCTGCTATGCAGATCCTCTGGGTCAGTGTTAAAGCAGCCAAGATGGTGAAGCTTTCCACGGGCAGAGCTGTGTCCCAGGGCAGTTGAGCCAGTGACGGTGGTGGTGTATACAGTGTATGGCAGGCGAGTTGTAAATGACTCCAAGGACACAGTTAGGTGCAGTTTCTGGGTTTTTACTCACAAGTCTTGTGCACCAGATGACTCGCTTGGTACTGTGTCCTCCAAGGGATGGGTCTCGCCAACTCCCAGGTAGATCAGGAACACCTTTTCAAGACTCCTCCTTGTGTCTCCTCTCTAGGCCGTGTCTCTGCGCTGATCAATCCCTTCCTTTCTGCCCTGCGCCTTCACAAGCAGTGTCCCAAGCTGGCAGCCACGGATCACACCGGGTGATGTGGGTCAGGCCCTGGGGTCATTTACCCCTACTGCTGCCTTTTTGTGGAATGTTTGTGGCTGTGGCTGAGGCACTTAAGGTTTCCTCAGCCTCCGGCTTCCTAGCTGAGCCTTGTAGTTCTCCACTAGCTTCAGGGGCCGGCTCCCCCCACCTTGGCCTGGTCCTTCCCTTCCAGGATGCGAGCCCCACGGGTGGCTAATCGCACACCCCGTGCCCCAAGGACCCTTTCCTTCAGTCTAGGAGCATGGTCAAGATGTTTCTCTCTTCTCTGATCCTCAGTCCTCTCACGGCAATCCTGCTCTTATGCTGTCCTGTCACCGACTGACTCTTTCTACACCAAACTAATTACCTCAGACTAGCTCCACCCACCAACTGTCACCTTTCTCTCTCTGATTGGATGCCCACAATCACTCCACTATCTAAGCTCCTCCCACTCTACCTACCTTACACACTAACTCCCCAACACCCTTTCCTAACCAGTGTGTGTTGAGTGCGAGTGTTAGGAGTCCTGGGTAGTGATCCCTCCTTACCTGAGGGTGGGATACCACACCTCTGGATGAGGTGCAGTACCTCTGTGGCAAACGGACCCTCAGGGGTGCCACATACCCCTTCATTAAACACAGCACGTCCGCAGGCTGGAACAGAGCAAAAACAGATTTTATCAGAAACATACAAAATTTTTCTTGTAATGCAGCATTACAATGGGTATAACAGTCAAACATGTTAAGCAGTAGCTCTTCTTCCCGTTATGGGAGGCACCTCTCTTTAATGTTACAAATAATTACTATTTCATAAATATATACCTTATAGACTTGAATTAATAAAATACCATCTCTTCAATATAAATACTCGTATCAAACGTCAAAAAAATTCAACATTCAAATATAAACATTTATGTCACTCATTTGAATAAAACATTTTACTTGCACAGTTCAGTCCATCCCTGACCGGGGTATTTTCCTTTGGTGCGATGTGGGGAACCCATCTGTAAACCCCCAACGTAGGCCTTGGGCGGGCTAAAAGGCATAGTTGATCTGTACTTTGTATGTTTTCGGCCTTGCCAAACGGGTTTTTGTTCTGACCACGCTCAGTCTAGGAGCGTGGTCAAGATGTTTCTCTCTTCTCTGACCCTCAGTCCTCTCACGGCAATCCTGCTCTTAAGCTGTCCTGTCACCGACTGACTCTTTCTACACCAAACTATTTACCTCAGACTAGCTCCACCCAACAACTGTCACATTTCTCTCTCTGATTGGATGCCCACAATCACTCCACTATCTTAGCTTCCCCCACTCTACCTACCTTCCACACTAACTCCCCAACACCCTTTCCTAACCAGTGTGTGTTGAGTGCGAGTGTTAGGAGTCCTGGGTGGTGATCCTTCCTTACCTGAGGGTGGGATACCACACCTCTGGATGAGGTGCAGTACCTCTGTGGCGACCGGACCCTCAGGGGCGCCACCTATTCAGAAAGGTTTATAGAGTCATCTATCCTGGAAAAGTGATTATGCATTTGTCATGTATAGTTTATTATCCTTATCATCTGCTTGTCTACCACTGTCTCCTCCATTGGACCCAACCTTCAGGACCTTTGAAGTTCATAATGAGTTCATAACGTTCATCTACCACATTGCTATTAGGACCAGTGGTAAGCCTGAACCACTGTTCCACTTCACACAAAAGGCTAGAGAGGCCTGGTTCATATTTTCTGCTGTGCTTCTCCAGTAGTATCTTGGATTCTGGCGGACCAGAATGCCATCCTGGAAGCAAAGGCAGCAGGATACAAATAAAAGGCACCAGGTTGGGTGACTATATATAAAAATATTATAGAATATTTTAAATGACAGGTTAAAGGGTTGCATTAAGCATTTAGCTACCCTGCAAGTTACCATCAGAGAAATTAAGCAATACACAGTACTGAGTTAAAGAGGTTGTCCATTACTTTTTCAGTGATTACCTATCCTCAGGATAAGTCATCAATGTCTTGATTGGTTGGGATCTAACATCTGACACCTGCACTAATCAACTGCTCTCGGTGCCGACAGTGGCAGCCGCCAGGCTAGAAATTCTCACTTGCAGAGCTGCTCTGTTTTCTGATAGTTAGAACTACAGAGTACTATACATCCACCTCTGACTGATTTGAATAGGAGATGGATGTGCATTGCCAAGCCTCGGCCAGCTGATTGGCAGGGCTGCCGGGTGTCGAATTCCAACTGATCAGACATTGATGACCTGTCCTAAGGATAGTTAATAAATGAAAATGTAGTGCACAACCTCTTTAAATCAATAAATTGTCTATATAATGCAGGGCTGGACAATTCACAGAAAAAACACATTGGCCAAGTGATGAAGATCCTGAGTAGAGGACTCCTTTTGGAATCTCTTAATGTCCTAGTAGGGTATTTGACAATTAGTATTGTAAACTGGAGAATCATTTTAAATGTGAATTACTGCCAAATTCAATTTTTAACTGAAGAATTTCTAATGGGTAACTATATTGCTGACTGATAATTTTGCTAATCTATGTGCCACATGTGGCCTAATAGCCATGAAATTAGTGTAAGAAAGTTCTCAGGCTGATATGGGCACAGTCAACATGACAGCTTGACATTATGCTAATCGAAGTTACAAGGGACCTGATAAAAGGAAAACCTAGGTGAGGAAAGCAGCCATACTTTAGTCAAAGGATAAGGCAGTTATCCTTTCATTACTTATATAATAGCAGAAGAAGGATGAAGTCAGATACAGTGAATCCTGGTATTCTGTCTTGTAGAAAACTCCAATATTAATGGGTTCTTTTTAGCTTTTTGATTAGAAAATATAGTTGCAGTACTTCAATTTGTACAGCAGAGAAAAAAGATAGAAACACAGACTGTCATACTATCATATAGAATGATACTGTAGATAAATGGATAGATATGGGATAGATAGATAGATAGATAGATAGATATGGGATAGATAGATGTGGGATAGATAGATAGATAGATATGGGATAGATAGATAGATAGATAGATAGATAGATAGATAGATAGATAGATAGATAGATAGATAGATAGGGGATAGATAGATATGGGATAGATAGATAGATAGATAGATAGATAGATAGATAGATAGATAAATAGAAAGATAGATATGGGATAGATAGATAGATATGGGATAGATAGATAGATAGATAGATAGATATGGGATAGATAGATAGATAGATAGATAGATAGATAGATAGATAGATAGATAGATAGATGTGGGATAGATAGATAGAGGATGCATAGACAGACAGATAGATAGATGGATAGATAGATAGATAAAAAAAAAAGACGGATTGATAAAGACGGGTCACCGGTGAAATGTCGCCACCTGAGGATCAGTAAAGTATCCACTTTTTCACATTTAATTTGGAGTGCTGCCTATTTTTTTATTTATTTATTTTTTTTTTATTTTAGATAGATAGATAGATAGATAGATAGAAAAAGAAAGCAAAAAGCAGCACCAAAAGAAAACAAAGGTTGCAAAAAATCCTTCCAAACATCATGCCATAGTCCAAAACAATGAAGGCAGCACTGCAATAGCAAAAATAAGTGTGATTTATTTGCCCATGTGAGACGTTTTGGTCCAAGATGTGGCTTGAGCAAGGTCCACATCTTCGACCGAAACGTTGCACATGGGCAAATAAATCACACTTATTTTTGCTATTGGAGTGCTGCCTTCATTGTTTTGGACTATAGATAGATAGAAAGATAGATAAATAGATATGGGATAGATAGTTAGATATATAAATAGATATGGGATAGATAGATAGATAGATATGGGATAGATGGATAGATATGGGATAGATAGATAGATAGATAGATAGATAGATAGATAGATATGGGATAGATAGATAGATAGATAGATAAATAGATAGATAGATAGATAGAAAGATAGATAAATAGATATGGGATAGATAGATAGATAGATATATAAATAGATATGGGATAGATAGATAGATATGGGATAGATAGATAGATAGATAGATAGATAGATATGGGATAGATAGATAGATAGATAGATATGGGATAGATAGATAGATAGATAGATAGATATGGGATAGATAGATAGATAGATAGATAGATATGGGATAGATAGATATTCACATTTTTACTATCTTTTTACTTAAATATTACAGTAAGTACATGTTATGAATTTAGTGAAACAAGCTCACAGAAGATAAAAATCCTGACCTTTCAACATGAAAGAGAAGGGAAAGAAGTCTAAACATTAATATATAAATATGCATGTTGCTCACTGCCTGCGGCCTTTTTGTGACAAAAGTAATATTAGTAAACTATTAGAAAATGACTGTATTTAAAGGACAGCATAAGCAGATGTACTCTTCAGGGAATTCTAGACATTATGTTTGACATGACTTAAGTATGGGCTCGTTTTTCTGCAAATTAATATAATCTTGGTTATTGTTTAATAAAAATAAATAGCATTTTCTTATGACATTCCTTGCAAGGATTGTCCCTTTTCATAAACCTTTCTGTTATAAGCTGCAGTGGTTACAAATAACAAACAAGAATATGTTTGGCTGCAGCACTGATAGGACATCAGCAATGCTGCAGCCAATCACTGAGCTCAGCGGCTCCAACCTTGTAGGTAGCATGAGCTGCAGAGTTCACTGATTAGCTGCAGTGCTGTTGAAATGACATTAGCGCTGTAGTCAAAGCAACAAAAATAAGGGTAGTGGCAGAGGCTCAGCACAGGGTGGAGGGAGGGTAGGTGATACTCACCATGTTTGATTTTTTTATAACTATCGCAGCTTGTAGCAGAATGTTTTCTAAAAGCAGATAACTCCTTTAATTCCAGCCATTAAAGAAAAGGCTGCCAACCAATATGACTACTATTACTTTTCTCACAAAGGTTGCTCCTGATCTTTATGGGCAAATCTACATTGTGGTGATACATTTAATCCCTCCAGAATACCCCAGTAACTTTGGAGATTGCTGTGCAGCACATACTATGATTGCATGCCTACTATCTGATTTGAGATGAGTGAATCTTTTGAAATTCGAATTCTCAGACTTTACAGAATTTTATCCAAAATTTTCATTTCTGAGTTACACATTTGCATGAATCACAGTACTGAAAGCTGGTAATAGCTCAGGACATACGTAATAAGTAAAGGCCCCATTACATATAACGATGTCACATAGACAGCCCCTCCAGCGATCAGGACCAGTGAGCAAGCTGGTTTCCAATGTAAACAGTGGGTATCTAAGCACCGCGCGGCTCTTAGATACCCAATGTTTACATTGGAAACCAACATCCAGTGTCACTGATCGCTGGTCTCTCGCTGCCACATGCAGCGATGCGCGCTGGCCAGCAGGAGACCAGCAATCAGAAAACAGCCCAGGATGATGGAGCGCGATCAGTGATACCTGGCAGGGGGGCCAGTCACAAATCCCCTTCATACACAGCGATCTCGCTGGCGAGATCGCTGTGGCATCACAAAATCAGCGATCTCACTAGCGAGATCGCTGTGTGTGACAGGGCCTTGAGAGAGAGAGGGAGAAAGGGAGAAAGGACCCCTCTGCTCATGAGAGATTACACTCTACAGCAGGGTTCCCCAACTCCCGTCCTCCATGCCCACCAACAGGTCATGTTTTCAGGATTTCCTTTGTATTGCACAGGTGAAGCAATTATCACCTGAGCAATACAAAGGAAATCCTGAAAACATGATTTGTTGGTGGGCCTTGAGGACTGGAGTTGGAGAATCCTGCTCTACAGGAGTGAGGGGACATTGATGACCCTAAAAGCGTAAACTGTGCAGGAGAAAGACTATAAGAGCTTAAACTCTACAGCTGACTATAAGAGCTTAAACTCTACAGAAAAAAAGAAACTTACCCAGTTACTCTGGAGATGGCAAATTAATGCTGTACAAGATCTTCTCCATTGGGAATCACTGAGCTGTGATGGCTCAGGTACTGACTAGTGTTGAGCATTCCGATACTGCAAATATGGGGTATCTGCCGATATTCGCGGTATCGGAATTCCGATACTGAGTTCCGATACTTTTTCCATATCGAATACCGGAATCGGAAGTTCCCAAAATGCTATGAGCCAGTTTGATTTGATTCAGCCAATGAGGAATCCTAAGAAGTGTGGGCACATCCTGTTAGGCATGTAGACATGTTAACTAATGGCATGGCTGTGATTGGCTGCGAGCAGACCACCCAGCTGCTCCTCCCCCAGACACACGCTGAACAGTGATCTATAGAAAGTGAAACTAGTGAGGGAGGAGGAAACGACAAGTTCTCATTTCAATGCCAGAACACACACCCCCTGGACGTTTATCTTAGAAGCAAGAGATGATATCTTGGAAACCGTGCAGACTAGCCACAGAAGGTAAATTACTTATTGTCAGCATTCTGCAGCCTAGATATGCACAGAGATTATGTGAAAAGCCCGGACAACCTGTTTTGTTATGTATTTCCGCCAAGTTGGATCGCCCGCCAGGGCTGGTGGGGTACTCGGTACCGGGCCTGTTGGTTTCAATGGGAGATGTCACGGTAGCTGTGACCCGGTCCGTGGCCCTGGGCGTCCATTGTAAAAGGGAAATGTTGAACGTGTGGATGATGATTAAAGTTTATGAGTGAATGATTCGTGACGCCACCTGTGGTGTTCAGCAATGAAGATGTTAAGCCGACGCTGCAGACAGATCCTCTGGGAAAGATGGTGTGGTGCAGCAATGATGTTGTGGCCCTCCACAGGTAGGGCTGTAGTCCCAGGGCAGTGTAGATGGAGAGGTAGTGAAGAGACGTAGATGGTGCAGTGCCAGGCACAGAGATGTAGCAGTGCTGAGTGTGTTGTCGCAGGAATAACTGGAGGACACCAGGGCATGTAGTTCCAAAGCTTTACTCACAGTCTGTTGTGCATACAGGTGCCCACATCCATGCCGTGTCCTCCAGGTTAGGGGCTCAGTCAACCTCCAAGCTAGATGAAGCACTCCATTCCAACACTCTGCTAACATGTGCCTTTTCTGAACGTCTCCCTCTATTGCTACACAACCCTTTAACATAGTCAATATCTTTGTAACTCCGAACGTCTTAAAAAAAATAATTCCTGCTATTCCATTTGATTGGGCTAAACCTCTATGCCTTTAATGTCTCCTCCACCTCCCCCAATACATTCTACATTATTCTTAGTTGTTTTCCTTCATGTAGAATTAACCTACAAGGAAAGAAAGGGTTTATTTTAATTCCGATATTTCTGTCCCATTGACTTGCATTGGTTTCCGGTATCGGAATCGGCGATATCCGATACTTTTTGGGTATCGGTCCGATCCAATCCGATCCGCTATTTCCCGATATCGGAAGGTATCGCTCAACACTAGTACTGACCCCTTGTACGAGGTATGATAACCCATAAGATGTCGTAGTTGCAAGACATTATGGGGAGGCCTGTGTGGCAACGCAAAATTACATTCGTCTGCTCTTTGTTTCTTTAGCAGTATTGGAAATTGTAACTGGGTAAATTTTCTTTTTTTGCAAACAGCAAATCTAATTTCAAAATGTTTGAATTTGTGTGAAACCACGCAATTTTACTCAAATTTGATGCTTCGCCATTCAATCCACTCATCTTCATATCTGATTATTGGTTACCAATACATATGGTGGATAAACAGTCATGCTAGAGCCATGTATTCCTATGAGCTCTGCAAGCAGTGCTATTTATTACTAGATTTTCTACGTGTCAGCTATCCTTTCCTCAGAATAATAAACCTGCTGTGAAAATAATCTTATGTCAGCGAGGTCTACGAGCTGTATCAGTACCATGGCTAGCTCCCTGCACGCCTTTTGATAGGGGTTATATGCATTCATCTGTTAGTGTTGATCGAACACTATGGGGAATGTCTGCGAATTCCCTATTGACCTTATTTGAGCACCTAGAAATTAATGAGAAGCCAATAAATCACAAATAATGGGTCAGCGTTCAGCACAGCTATGATTTTTGCCTTTGTTAAACACGTCGTTTCCAATAATTTATGTGAACAAGTGCTGTCAATTATTTATGCTATTCCACAATATGTGCGTGGTTTATGTGGTAACCCGTGATTCTGGGGAAGATTTATTACAAGTGACTTTTTGAAGCATTGAAAAATTGCATCAGTAAAAAATGAAACATTTCCTTCTTCAGATTTCATAATACTCCCATGTTATTCTGGGGAATACATTCATTTTGCTTGTAGTCATTACAGCCTGGATATTGCAGATGGGACACAGAAATATCCATCACATAGCAAAATCAGGTTTATTTGTCACATAAGGAAACCTACTTTAGTAACTTAAAGACATAGTTTACTACTAAAAAATGACAGCTCTAAAAAGACAATAGATATAACATCATTGTTATTAATATATCGCTAACATATTGGGTATTGATGTACAGAGGTTCACTCATGCAGTGAACACAACACTTCCTGTTTCTACATAGAGCAGAGAAAAGAAAACAATTAACTGCGTAGAAAGGCAAAATGAGCAATTGGAAGTACACAGTGGTATATAATTTGATGATTACAAAATATTAAGAGAAAAAAACTTTGATGGAAGTGCTTCTTTAAGGTTTGTCATACACCTTCAATAATGTTCAGTTGCTCTTCCCACATCTTTTAAACATATTCATGCTCAGCTTGACTGAGATAAATTTTTCTCTATGGTTAGAGACAAGTAAGTTACTGTCAGATAACTCTGACAAACTCTTATCTCCTGTGATAACACACGGTTAGACATGTTAAAACTAACATGCCTGGTCCTGTTTTGTCCTTGCCATCTGCCAATATTATTATTATTATTATTATTATGCATTTATATAGCGCCATTTATTCCATGGCGCTTTACATGTGAAAAGGGGAAATATAGACAAGTATAATAAGCATGTGTAAGACAAAGGACACACAAGTACATAAGGAGAGGGGACCCTGCCTGCGAGGGCTCACAGTCTACAGGGATGAGTGAGGATACATTAGGAGAGGGTAGAGCAGGTGGTGCAGTGGTTCAGTAGACCGAGGATCATTGCAGGCTGTAGGCTTGTTGGAGCAGGTGGGTCTTCAGGTTCTTCTTGAAGGTTTCCGTTGATGGTGAGAGTCTGATGTGTTGCGGCAGAGAGTTCCAGAGTATGGGGGAAGCACGGGAGAAGTCTTGTATGTGGTTGTGGTTAGAAGAGATAAGGGGGGAGTAGAGAAGGAGATCTTGAGATGATCGAAGGTTGCATGCAGGTAGGTACCTAGAGACCATGTCACAGATGTATGGAGGGGACAGGTTGTGGATGGCTTTGTATGTCATGGTTAGGGTTTTGAATTGGAGCTTCTGGGCAATAGGAAGCCAGTGAAGGGCCTGGCATAGGGGGGAGGTAGGATGGACTGGAGCGGAGCCAGAGTGCTAGAGGGGAGGCCAGAGAGTAGGACGTTGCAGTAGTCAAGGTGGGAGATGATAAGAGCATGCACTAGTGTTTTTGTGGTTTCATGGTTGAGGAATGAGCGGATCCGGTTAATATTTTTGAGTTTGAGGCGGCAGGAGGAGGTGAGGGCTTGGATATGTGGTTTGAAAGAGAGCGCAGAGTCGAGGATCACCCCAAGGCACTGAGCGTGCGGGACTGGGGAAAGAAAGCAGCCATTGACATTGATGGATAGGTCTGATGGAGGGGTAGAGTGAGATGGGGGAAAGATGATGAATTCTGTTTTGTCCATGTTCAGTTTGAGAAAGCGATTAGAGAAGAAGGCTGACATAGCAGACAGACATTGTGGGATTTCAGTCAGTAAGGAGGCGAGGTTGGGTCCAGATAGATAGATCTGCGTGTCATCGGCATAGAGGTGATTCTGCAAACCATAGGATTCTATGAGCTGTCCCAAGCCAAAGGTGTAGATGGAGGATAGTAGGGTCCTAGGACAGAGCCTTGAGGAACAACAACAGACAGGGGGCGAGGTGAGAAGGTGGTGTGTGAGAGGGAGACACTAAATGTTCGGTCTGTTAGGTATGATGAGATTCAGGATAGAGTCAAGTCTGTGATGCCAAGAAATGAGAGAGTCTGTAGCAGGAGGGAATGGTCTACGGTGTCGAAGGCAGAGGACAAGTCCAGGAGAAGGGGGACAGAGTAGTGTCGCTTGCTCTTGGCGGTTAGTAAGTCGTTAGTGACTTTAGTTAGGGCAGTTTCAGTTGAGTGATGCGGTCGGAAGCCAGATTGTAACCGGTCAAAGAGGGAACAGGAGGAGAGGTGGGAGGACAGTTCAAGATATACATGCTGTTCCAGTAGTTTTGAGGCGTAAGGGAGAAGAGATATCGGGCGATAGTTAGACACAGAGGATGGATCAAGGGAGGGCTTTTTGAGGATGGGTGTGATTGAGGCATGTTTGAAGGATGAGGGAAAAGCACCATTTGTAAGTGAAAGGTTGAAGAGGTGTGTTAGAGATGGGATGAAGACTGTGGCCAAGTTGGGGATGAGGTGAGATGGGAGTGGGTCAAGGGCACAAGTGGTGAGGTGTGATCTTGACAGAAGGGTGGAGAGCTGATCTTCTGTCCTGGTGGAGAAGCTGGCTTTTGCAGAACAGTGCTGAGCGGCTAAGAGGGGCATTGGGGGCTGCGGGCCAAAGTTTTGTCTGATCTTGTCAATCATCTGCTTAAAGAAGGAGGCAAAGTCTTCAGCAGAAATGAGAGGAGGGGGAGGAGGTGCTGTGGGACGGAGTAGAGAATTGAAAGTGTTGAAGAGTTGTTTAGGGTTGTGAGACAGGGAGGATATGAGAGATGCGAAGTAAGTTTATTTAGCAGCAGAGAGCGTGGACTTAAAGCTGGCAAGGGACTGCTTGTATGCGCTGAAGTGCTCAGTAGAATGGGTTCTCTTCCATCTCCGCTCAGCGGCCCTGGAAACCCGTCTCAGTTCTTTGGTCATGCTGGTCAGCCAGGGCTGCCTGTTGATTGTACGAGTTTTGCTCTGCATGAGGGGGCTGCCGAATCAAGTGTTGCTGTTATTGTGGTGTTATAAAAAGTGGCAGCAGCATCTGTGTCGTGAAGGGAAGCTATGTCTTTAAGAGGGAGAAGGAAATCAGAGAGTGATTGCAAATTGAGGTGTTTGAGATTCCTGCGAGGGTGAGCGAGTTTATGGAGCGGGGGTTGCACAGTAGGAGAGGAGAGAGAAGAGAATGTCAGTAGGTTGTGGTCAGACAGGGGGAGGGGTGAGTTATTGAGATTAGTGAGGGAACAGAGACGGGTGAAGATAAGGTCCAGCATGTGACCATCTTTATGAGTGGCCGCAGAGGACCATTGAGTGAGGCCAAGGGAAGCCGTGAGAGATAGAAGTTTAGATGCAGCTGGGGTGGAAGTGTCAATGGGGATGTTGAAGTCGCCCATGATGATGGTGGGGATGTCAGCAGAAAGGAAATGGAGTAGCCAGGTGGTGAAATGGTCGAGAAAGGTGGAGATGGCTAGTTCTGGGGGGCGGTAGATGACAGCCAGTTGGAGGTTGGAGGGGGAATAGATGCGGACAGAGTGCACCTCGAACGAGGGAAGAGTAGCGGAGGGTGGCAAAGGAATTGGGGTAAAGGAGCAGGTATCGGAGAGGAGCAAGCCAACTCCTCCACCACGTTTGTTGCTGGGGCGAGGGGTGTGAGAAAGATGGAATCCACCATAGGAAAGCGCAGCTGGAGAGGCTGTGTCAGAGGGAGTGAGCCAGGTTTCAGTGATGGCAAGGAAGGAGAGTTTGTTGGTGATAAAAAGGTCATGGATAAACGACAGCTTGTTGCTGACAGAGCGTGCGTTCCATAGTGCTCCAGGTAGGGGGACCGGGGGAGTGGGGGCTGGATGAATAGGTATGAGGTTGTCATGGTTGCAAAAAAATGTAGAGGATTGTGGCAGGATGTTAGAAATGAGTGTGGGGATGTGTTGAGGAGGGCAAGGATTTGGGGATATGTCGCCAGCAATAAGGAGTAGTAGACAGAGCATTAGAAGGTGGGAGCATGTAAGTTGGGACACCACCATACATATTAATAGAGCCAATTCTAATCTAATATATACACTGTAGGCTTAGCTTAAATTTAAATTAGTACCTGTCAAAACCTTGGACACTCCTATACATGTAGTTGTTTTCCTTGTTTTTATTGGAATGTCCACATTAGACTCAAGGCAGCAAAACCTCGATGGATCACATGCTGAAACACGGAGTAAAGAAGAACATTTGAAACTAACCACTATGTAAAACCATAGATTCTTCAAATCACCCACCTTGCCCCCCTACAACCCTATTCAACTGCTGACAGCTCCACAACCCTTTGACGTTTACTCAAGGTACTTCATTGGTAGGTCACCTGAAATGGTTTCCAGTGAACAAGTATACCTCATTTGCCTTCAGAAAGTGTTTGCAACAATCATGTGTGTTTTGCAGGAGCAGTTCCATACAGTACTAAGCCCTATTCCACAACTGTTCTGAGCCAGAATATGGAAAAAAACACTCAGATAAGTAGAGAGAAATGACAATCCTTTAATACATTAAGACATGAGTCAATCAATCCAGAAAAATGCTAGAACCTTTAAAGTATCCTCAAGTCATAAAAATCATGAAATGCTATGATGAAACTAGCTCTCATGTGGACAGCCCCAAGAATAGAAGCCCAAGAATGACCTCTTTAGCAGAGGCTAAGCTTAGAAATGGCATAGTGGCAGGGCCTCAGATTACAGCCCTCATAAATGACGTACACATATCACTAGCAGACATATCTCAAATATAAACTGCCCAGAGGTGTGAGAAGCAGGGTTTTATTGTCAAATTGCTGCAAAAAAAGCCATCACTGAGGACTGCAAACAAAAAGAGAATTGTTCGGGACAAGCAAAACAAGAACTGGACAATAAATAAACGGAAATGTTTACTATACTCTGATGAGTCAAAAGTATTTTTTTATATCAATAGTGTTGTAACAGGACAATCATCCAAACCACACCAAACCACACCACACCAAAAATGGAGAAGGATGTAGTTCTGTGTCAGATGACATGACCTTCAAAATAACCTGATATCAACCAATTAAGATAGTTTCAGATAAGTTAGAATAAAGAGTAAAGGCAATGCAGTCAACAAGTGCTCAGCACTTTTGTGAACTCTTTCAGTATGGTTGGTCCATTCAAGGTGACTACTGGTGGAAACTGCTTGAGAGAATGACCAAGGGGTGTAAAGCTGTCATCAGAGTAAGAAGTGGTGTAAGTAGTTGGAGGAATCTAAGGTTTAACAAATATTCTGTTTGCTTCTGTCTTCAGATGGAATCTACTGTACAGTGTCCATTTTAGGACATGATCATATATCAAAATCAAACATCAGAAATACTCTGTCTGATACCTGATTCTCATACCTGATACCTGATGTCTGATACCTGATAATTGATACCTGATACCTGATAACTGATACCTGATGACTGATACCTGATACCTGATAACTGATACCTGATGACTGATACCTGATACCTGATAACTGATACCTGATGTCTGATACCTGATACCTGATACCTGATAACTGATACCTGATAACTGATAATTGATACCTGATAACTGATACCTGATAACTGATAACTGATACCTGATGTCTGATACCTGATACCTGATAACTGATAACTGATAACTGATACCTGATGACTGATACCTGATACCTGATAACTGATACCTGATAACTGTTAATTGATACCTGATACCTGATAACTGATAACTGATACTTGATAACTGATACCTGATGTCTGATACCTGATACCTGATAACTGATACCTGATAACTGATAACTGATACCTGATAACTGATACCTAATGTCTGATACCTTATACCTGATACCTGATAACTGATACCTGATAACTGATACCTGATACCTGATAACTGATACCTGATACCTGATAACTGATAACTGATAATTGATACCTGATAATTGATACGTGATGACTGATACCTGATGACTGATACCTGATGACTGATAACTGATACCTGATAACTGATACCTGATAACTGATACCTGATACCTGATAACTGATACCTGATAATTGATACCTGATAATTGATACCTGATGACTGATACCTGATGACTGATACCTGATAACTGTTAATTGATACCTGATACCTGATAACTGATAACTGATACCTGATAACTGATACCTGATGTCTGATACCTGATACCTGATACCTGATAACTGATACCTGATAACTGATAACTGATACCTGATAACTGATACCTAATGTCTGATACCTTATACCTGATACCTGATAACTGATACCTGATAACTGATACCTGATACCTGATAACTGATACCTGATACCTGATAACTGATAACTGATAATTGATACCTGATAATTGATACGTGATGACTGATACCTGATGACTGATACCTGATGACTGATAACTGATACCTGATAACTGATACCTGATAACTGATACCTGATACCTGATAACTGATACCTGATAATTGATACCTGATAATTGATACCTGATGACTGATACCTGATGACTGATAACTGATACCTGATAACTGATACCTGATACCTGATAACTGATACCTGATAACTGATACCTGATGTCTGATACCTGATACCTGATAACTGATACCTGATGTCTGATACCTGATGTCTGATACCTGATGTCTGATACCTGATGACTGATAACTGATAACTGATACCTGATGTCTGATACCTGATGTCTGATACCTGATGTCTGATACCTGATGACTGATAACTGATAACTGATACCTGATGTCTGATAACTGATAACTGATACCTGATAACTGATAACTGATACCTGATGACTGATAACTGATAACTGATACCTGATGTCTGATACCTGATGTCTGATACCTGATGTCTGATACCTGATGACTGATAACTGATAACTGATACCTGATGTCTGATAACTGATAACTGATACCTGATACCTGATAACTGATAACTGATACCTGATAACTGATAACTGATACCTGATAACTGATAACTGATGTCTGAGAATTGATTGCTATCAAAAATCAAGCATCAAAATGCTTTTCAGATACAGTACTTGAGTGGATCATTTCATAAGGGAAGAAAAAGGTTTCTTAAGCAGTCTGGTGAGCTGTTGCCTGACTGGTTAAGCAACTCGTTCATGGAATATGAAATTTGTGGGTTCTAATCCCACATCAGATTTTTAATTATTTACATATATATATATATTTTTTTTTAACTAGCAGATTACCACACAAAATCCTATCGTGCTTCACTTTTAATATCTGACATTCTTACTATCTTCAACTCTTGTAATAAAATAATCTATAGTCTAAGGGTGAACCATCTGCATTCCACTTTTAATATCTGACATTCTTGTTATCCTCCTGATTTCTAGTTAAATAATCTTCTATAGCCTAAGGGTGAAGTATCTGGATGAAAAATAGTTTTGGTGTAAAATAAGAAAAATTATAAAAATAAAAAATTAAGTTCCACTGCTAGAATTTGAACACACAACCCCTTGTTTATAATCCTATACACAGTACATTACCACTACACTATAGTGGCAAGTGCAAACTTGTTCAGGATGAGTCTGATACTTGACTTAATTGTTTCAAACCTCAAACATCAAAATATTTTCGTCTGATACCTGATACTTGATACTTTATCAAACATCAGAATGTTTTTGTCTGAGACCTGACACTTGACCAGTCAAAGATCAAAATCAAAATGTTTTTCAAATACACCTCACTATAGTACTTGCATGGTTCATCTCATAATGGAAGAAATAGCATTCTATCACAACCTGTTAAGCTGGTGGCTGAGTGGTTAAGCAGCTCATTTTTTTGAATGGGAAACAAGGGTTCGAATCCCACATGTTGTTTTTTTGTTTTTATACAGCAGATTACCACATAAAATCCAATCGTGCTTCACTTTTAACTTTTTACCACACAAAATCCTATCGTGCTTCACTTTTAATATCTGACATTCTTACTATCTTCCTCTCTTGTAATAAAATAATCTATAGTCTAAGGGTGAACCATCTGCATTCCACTTTTAATATCTGACATTCTTGTTATCCTCCTGATTTCTAGTTAAATAATCTTCTATAGCCTAAGGGTGAAGTATCTGGATGAAAAATAGTTTTGGTGTAAAATAATAAGAAATATTATAAAAATAAAAAATTAAGTTCCACTGCTAGAATTTGAACTCTCTACCCCTTGTTTCCAATCCTATACACAGTACATTACCACTACACTATAGTGGCAAGTGCAAAATTGTTCAGGATGAATCTGATACTTGACTTAATTGTTTCAAACCTCAAACATCAAAATATTTTCGTCTGATACCTGATACTTGATTAGAGTTGAGCGATACCAGCCGATACTTGAAAATATCGGATCGGAATGGATCGGCCGATCTTAAAAAAAAGTATCGGTATCGCCGATTCCGATACCGGGAACCAATGCAAGTCAATGGGGCCAAAATATCGGAATTAAAAAAAACCCTTTTTTTCCTTGTAGGTTAATTCTACATGAAGAAAAACAACTAAGAATAATGTAGAATATATTGTGGGAGGTGGAGGAGACATTAAAGCCATAGAGGTTTAGCCCAATCAAATGGAATAGCAGGAATTAAACTTTTTTTTTAAAGACGTTAGGAGTTACAAAGATATTGACTATGTTAGCCTCATTTATATTTTGCCAGACATGTATGTTGTCTTCTTCTTTCTTCTTTCTTCTTCTTCTTCCTTTTTTTACCTTCTTCTTCTTCTTCTTATTCCTTTTTTTACATTCTTCTACTTCCTTTTTTTACATTCTTCTTCTTATTCCTTTTTTTACATTCTTCTTCTTCCTTTTTTTAAATTCTTCTACTTCCTTTTTTTACATTCTTCTTCTTCTTCCTTTTCTTACATTCTTCATCATATTCTTCTTATTCAACAATTATTATTATTCTACATATTCAACTTCTTCATCTTCTTCCTATTCTTCTTCATCATATTCTTGTTTGTGTCAGGCATTCCTGTAGTTGTTATCTAGAAAAGTTAAAAGTTTACACCTTCCGTTCTGCCTGTCACAAAAGATTTACAACAGGATTTGTCCGCGTTCAGTTTGGCCTGCAGCAGCAGGCCTTTTCCAGGGGCACCACGAGGAGGAACGGACTCACCCCCATACACTGCTTAGTCTTCTTCTGCTTATAAATAAGATAATATAATTTGCTCAGAGTATTAGTCTTATGCTTAATGTTCTTCTGCTTTGTTTTTTTATGCTTCTTTGTCTTCTCTCTCTTGTTGTTCTGCATCTTGGTGGTTGTCTTCCTGTTCTTTGTCCTCTTGAACCAGCTGACGGTACTGGCACCCGGAGGGGCAGCAGAAGGAACAAGAGCCAATGGCACTACCGAGGACCAGCTGACAGTGCTGGAACCCGGTTACTAAGCAGGAGGTACCTGTGCTACAAAGCACTACCAAGGACCAGCAGACGTTGCCGGAACTCGGATACCGAGATGGAGGCACCTAGGCCAAAGGCTCTGACGAGAACCAGCTGACGGTGCTGGAACCTGGAGGGGTAGCAGAAGCTGCAAGAGCAAATGGAAATAGCGAGGACCAGCTGACAGTGCTGGCACCCGGAGGGGCAGCAGAAGGAATAAGAGCCAATGGCACAACCGAGGACCAGCTGACGGTGCTGGAACCCGGTTACTAAGCAGGAGGTACCTGTGCTACAAAGCACTACCAAGGACCAGCAGACGTTGCCGGAACTCGGATACCAAGATGGAGGCACCTAGGCCAAAGGCTCTGACGAGAACCAGCTGACGGTGCTGGAACCCGGAGGGGTAGCAGAAAAGCAAAGTTGGCATGCCGCAAGCTGGCCGCAGTTACCGAATCACACAGTCCTACAGGGGGTGCTTGTCCTACTGGCACTACGGAACTAGTTATGGGAATGTGGACAGAGCAGGCGACATTGCCAGACACACATCAGGGGATTAACTGACCGGACTGAACACCTGTAACACAGGAACAAATGTGGATTGTGCAGACGCCACTTCGGAGCTGTAACTGGCAGGGTTGGAGGACAGGGGAAATACGAGAGACAGTGGAGCCAGAGGCCTAATTGGAGCACGGTTAAAAATCAGTAGTGGTACGACTGTGTAGGCAGCAGGAGACTTTGCCATCCACACAGCAGGGGATCAGCTGACGTTACTGAACCCCACTGAGACACGGGAGCAAGTGTCTCTTTCCGTGTGGACGGCACTTCCGAGCTACAACTGGCTGTGTTGAAGCCCAGGAAATAGGAGGGTGTAGGCAGAGGCCTACTGTATTTGGAATGTGGAGACAGCAGGAGAGACTGCCATCCACACAGCAGGGGATCAGCTGACGTTACTGAACCCCACTGAGACACGGGAGCAAGTGTCTCTTTCCGTGTGGACGGCACTTCCGAGCTACAACTGGCTGTGTTGAAGCCCAGGAAATAGGAGGGTGTAGGCAGAGGCCTACTGTATTTGGATTGTGGTGACAGCAGGAGAGACTGCCATCCACACAGCAGGGGATCAGCTGACGTTACTGAACCCCACTGAGACACGGGAGCAAGTGTCTCTTTCCGTGTGGACGGCACTTCCGAGCTACAAAAGGCTGTGTTGAAGTCCAGGAAATAGGAGGGTGTAGGCAGAGGCCTACTGTATTTGGAATGTGGAGACAGCAGGAGAGACTGCCATCCACACAGCAGGGGATCAGCTGACGTTACTGAACCCCACTGAGACACGGGAGCAAGTATCTCTTTCCGTGTGGATGGCACTTCCGAGCTACAACTGGCTGTGTTGAAGCCCAGGAAATAGGAGGGTGTAGGCAGAGGCCTACTGTCTTTGGAATGCAGAGACAGCAGGAGAGACTGCCATCTCCACAGCAGGGGAACAGCTGGCAGTGCTGAACCCCACTAACACTTGAACGAATGTGTTTGGCTCTGTGGAGATGACACTTCTGAACACCAACTGACGCTGTTGGAGCCCAGGATTAGGCGAGGAGCAGGCTGGGGCCTGTTGCTTTTGGCAGGTGAAGGCAGCAGGAGACTTGCCATCTCCACAGCAGGGGAACAGCTGGCAGTTCTGAACCCCACTAACACTCGAACGAATGTGTTTGGCTCTGTGGAGATGACACTTCTGAACACCAACTGAGGCTGTTGGAGCCCAGGATCAGGCGTGGAGCAGGCTGGGGCCTACTGGATTTTGGTAGGTGTAGGCAGCAGGAGACTTGCCATCTCCACAGCAGGGGAACAGCTGGCAGTGCTGAACCCCACTAACACTCGAACGAATGTGTTTGGCTCTGTGGAGATGACACTTCTGAACACCAACTGACGCTGTTGGAGCCCAGGATTAGGCGAGGAGCAGGCTGGGGCCTGTTGCTTTTGGCAGGTGAAGGCAGCAGGAGACTTGCCATCTCCACAGCAGGGGAACAGCTGGCAGTGCTGAACCCCACTAACACTCGAACGAATGTGTTTGGCTCTGTGGAGATGACACTTCTGAACACCAACTGATGCTGTTGGAGCCCAGGATTAGGCGAGGAGCAGGCTGGGGCCTGTTGCTTTTGGCAGGTGAAGGCAGCAGGAGACTTGCCATCTCCACAGCAGGGGAACAGCTGGCAGTGCTGAACCCCACTAACACTCGAACGAATGCGTTTGGCTCTGTGGAGACGACACTTCTGAACACCAACTGACGCTGTTGGGCCCAGGATTAGGCGAGGAGCAGGCTGGGGCCTGTTGCTTTTGGCAGGTGAAGGCAGCAGGAGACTTGCCATCTCCACAGCAGGGGAACAGCTGGCAGTGCTGAACCCCACTAACACTCAAACGAATGTGTTTGGCTCTGTGGAGACGACACTTCTGAACACCAACTGATGCTGTTGGAGCCCAGGATTAGGCGTGGAGCAGGCTGGGGCCTACTGGATTTTGGCAGGTGAAGGCAGCAGGAGACTTGCCATCTCCACAGCAGGGGAACAGCTGGCAGTGCTGAACCCCACTAACACTTGAACGAATGTGTTTGGCTCTGTGGAGACGACACTTGTGAACACCAACTGACACTGTTGGAGCCCAGGATTACGCATGCCGTATGCAGAAGCCAATGGGCAGCGGATTTTATGGAGGTTGTTGACTACTACTGATTCTAACCATGCTCCACTTAGGCCTCTGGCTCCACTGTCTCTACTATTTACCCTGGCCTCCAACCCCGCCAGCTACATCTCTGAAGTGGCGTCAGCACAATCTACACTTGTTCCTGTGTTACTGGTGCTCAGTCCCGTCAGTTGATCCCCTGATGTTTGTCCGGCAAGTTCGCCAGCTCTGTCCTCATTCCCACTACTGGTTATGGGAATGTGGACAGAGCAGGAGACCTTGCCGGACACACATCAGGGGATAAACTGATGGGACTGAGCCACAGGAACACAGGAACAAGTGTAGATTGTGCTGATGCCACTTCAGAGATGTAGATGGCGGGGTTGGAGGTCAGGGGAAATAGTAGAGACAGTGGAGCCAGAGACCTAAGTTGGGCACGGTTAAAAATCAGTAGTGGTTTGAATGTTGATGGAGCTGGTGACTTTGCCGTCCACACAGCAGGGGATCAGCTGGCGTTACTGAACCCCACTAACACAGGAGCTAGTGTGTTTCTCTGTGCAGACGACACATCTGAGCGACAACTGGCTGTGTTGAAGCACAGGGATTATAGTTCAGGTGGTAGAAAAATGAACACACCAGCAGACCTGGATACAGTTGCCAACCACTAATTTAGTGTGTAAGAGGAATGGCAAAGTCTTTGGAGATCCAGGCCTTGTTAATTTTCAGAAAAGTCAGCCGGTCAACATTATCGGAAGATAGTCGCGTGCGACGGTCTGTTAGTACACCACCTGCGGCACTAAAGACACGTTCCGATAATACACTGGCAGCAGGGCAAGCCAGCACCTCCAATGCATACTGGCTAAGCTCTGGCCATGTATCCAGCTTAGAGACCCAAAACTTGAAGGGGGAAGAGCCATCTGGGAGTACAGTGACAGGGCAAGACATGTAGTCTGACACCATCTGACGGAAGCGTTGCCTCCTGCTGACTCGAGGCATCGCTGATGGTGTAGACAATTGTGGTGGACACACAAAACTTTGCCACATTTGGGCCACAGTGGTCTTGGTCTTGTGCTGCGGCGCTGCCTCTGCTCCCTCTTTGTGCAGAGTTTCCTCCACTGCCTCGACGCACAGAGCTGCTTTGTAAAGCACTAGCAACAATGCTGTCGGGTGGAATGGAAAACATTATGGACTGCACCAGTGACTCTTCGTACTCCCGCAGTTTACGCTCCCGGTTCAACGTTGGTATGAGCCTTTGTACGCTGTCCCGGTAGCGAGGATCTAGGAGGGTGTACACCCAATAATCAGCCGAGACGAGAATGTGGGCGATGCGGCGGTCGTTTCTCAGGCACTGCAGCATTAAATCAACCATGTGCTGCAGACTCCCAACTGCCAAAGAACCGCTGTCCCCTGTTTGAGGCGTGACCTCGGCCTGCTCTGCATCACCCCACCCTCGCTGTACATACTGAGTAGAGGTTTGTGTACCTCCCTCCTCTGGAGAGATGTCTTCCTCCTCCATCAACTCCTCCTCATCCTCCTCACAAAGTGTCCCCTGCCTAGGCCTTTGTGAGGAAACACGTAGCACAGACTGTCCAGAAGCAGAAGGCATTTGGGACTCCTCATCCTCCACCTCTTCCGAAACCTCATCCCTTAGTGCTTGCAGTGTTTGTTGAAGCAGGCAGATAAGGGGGACAGTCATGCTGACTAGTGCATCATCTGCACTCGCCATCCGCGTGGATTCATCAAAGGCACGCAAAACGAGGCAGATGTCCTTCATAGAGGCTCACTCAATGGTGCTGAAGTGTGAACAGCGCACAGTGCGACTTGTTTGCGCCTGATGCAGCTGGTACTCCATGACTGCTGCCTGCTGCTCACACAACCGCTCCAACATATGCAACGGGTTGAATTCCACCGGGTGGGTAGGTCACATATGATGCGATGTTCCGGAAGGCCAAATCGTCGCTGCAGAGCAGCGAGGCGCGATCTTGCCGTGCTGGAACGCCACAAGTGAGCGCACTCTATGCGGACCTTGTGCAACAGTGCATCAAGATCCGGATAGTCCCTCAGAAAGCTCTGCATGACCAAGTTAAGCACATGTGCCAGACATGGGATGTGTGTGAGGTTGCCTAGGCAAAGAGCTGCCACCAGATTTCGGCCATTGTCACACACTACCAAGCCCGGCTGGAGATTCGCTGGCCCAAACCACACATCGCTCTCCAGCTTGATAGCATTCCAGAGCTCCTGCGCTGTGTGGCTTCGATTCCCCAAAGAAATTAATTTGAGTACAGCCTGTTGACGTTTGGCCATGGCTGTGCTCATATCGGTCGTAACAGGCTCCTGCTCTGCTGTTTCTGAGGAACTTGAGTAGAAGGAGGAGTCTATGTGTACAGACTGGAGTCCTGCAATCCGTGGCGTTGGAAGAACACGTACAGCGCCACTCTCCAGATCTGTACCCGGCTCCACAACACTGACCCAGTGGGCAGTGAGGGAAAGGTATTGTCCCTGTCCATGGTTACTGGTCCACGCATCGGTGGTCAGGTGGACCTTGCTACTAACGGCGTTTAGTAGCGCATGTTTTATTTTGCCCTCAATATGTTTCTGCAGGGCAGGGACGGCTCGCATGCTGAAATAAAAGCGGCTGGGCACGTTGTATTGGGGGACTGCCAATGCCATTAAGTCCCGGAAGGTGTCAGTGTCCACCAGCCTGAATGACAGCATTTCAACTGCCAGAAGTTTGGCAATGCCAGCATTCAGAGACTGTGCTCGGGGATGGTTTGCCGAGTAAGGGCGCCTTTTATCCCATGCCTGTGCTAACGATGGCTGTGATGGATGGGAATGTGCTGCTATGGGTGGAATCTGACAGGGTCTCCGGACAACAGTGGCAGAGGTTCTTCCTTGGCGATCCTGTGAGGAAGCCGAACCAGCAGTGTGTGAGCTGGAGGAAGAGGACCCAACACGAACTGAAGAGGTGGTAGGTGGTGCTGTACGTTGGCCTGCGTCTTCAGGGTGTCTCTGCAACTCCAACTTGTGCTTGGTGCGCACATGTTTCCACATATTTGTGGTATTGAGGTTGCTGACATTTCTCCCTCTTTTGACTATCTGATGACACAGCTTGCATTTGACAAAGCAAATGTCATCTGCAACTGTGTCAAAAAAGGACCACGCACTGCAAGTCTTGGGAGCGCCCGTTTTGCCTTTGGAATGAGGAATGCTCCTAACGGGTGCCGAAGTGGAGGGTACAGGCAACCAAGTCTTCCCCCTCCCTCTGCCTCCTGTTTTGGCCAGTAGGGGAATCTCTTCCTCCGAGCTGCTCCCACCACCTTCCTGTTCCTCACGCCATGATGGGTCAAGGACCTCATCATCTTCCCTCCCCTCTTCAAACAGCTGCTTCTCCGGGGTTGTCTCGCCAGCACCGTACGCACCAGAAAGTGGCAACTGAGTCTCGTCATCATCTGATGCGTACTGAGGTGTGCTGACCATAGGTACTGGCCCACTCGCCTCTTCAGATTCAGAGGGACAAAGAAGTTGCGCATCACTGCATACTCCCTCTTCTTCACATTCAGGAATGCTGCTTGGCTGGCCCCCTCTTTCCAAGCCAACAGATTCCGAGAACAGAAGTAGAGACTGTGATGGCTCCTGTCCATGTCTCTCTGACTGCCTGGGCACTTTGGCAGGTGGTGAAGAGACAGATGGTTGCTCTTTGGTGCTCTGGTCCTGAGAGGCTGTGGAAGTAATTGAAGTCGATGCGTTAGCTGCCATCCATCTGACAACGGCTTCAATTTGTTCCTCCCGCAGCAGTGGGGTACGTTGAGGTCCTACAAAGCTGCACATAAAGGACTGTTGCCTGCTAAAACTGGGGGATGCTGATCCACTGGTGCCCGCAGCAGGCCCAGAATCCCCACGTCCTCTACCTGCAGAATCCCCACGTCCTCTCCCTGCAGAATCCCCACGTCCTCTCCCTGCTGAAACTCCATGCCCACGCCCACGCCCACGCGCCTTACTCCCTGCCTTCTTCATCTTGCCAGACTGCTTAAGATAGGCAGAAAAGTACAACTGGGGGCCTTAGTGTGCTTATTCCTGAACAGCTGGCTACAGGTACAAGAAACACTAATTTTATGAAGTGTGTGTGTGTGGACTACACTTTAATAGGAGCTGATGTGGCCTACACAAGTTCCAAATGTAGTGTTTGGTGAACTTTTTTTGTGGTTTCTTTGTTGGAAACAAACTCAAAGTATGTGAACAAAGAATTGAAACTGATAGTATCACCAACTTTTTGGAGCTATTACAATGCAGGCAGGTAACCTACAATGCAAAAGATGAGGCTCCAAAAAAATTGGGTAATACTAATCTGGCTGCGCCGGCAGGGCACAAGCCAGAAAAAAAGGCTCCTCTATCTACTCCTATATAGTGTTTGCAACCAACCAATGTTGATGGATACGGATGGATGCACAATAATAGGAGAAGAAAAAATGAGCTGCACTCAAAGACAAATATGTGTGAGGCAGTGACGCACGTTGAGCGTCCTACAACCAGACGTAGCTGCAGGACACTCTACTCAGCGTGAGCTGCACTCACACACAGTCAGAGACCTCTCAGACAGCCGTCAACAGTGCAGCTAAGTGGGCACTGGCACTGACAGGCTGCAGAAAGGCTCCGCTGTGTACTCCTATATAGTGTTTGCAACCACCGTAGATGGAGACGGATGGATGCACACTAATAGAAGAAAAAATGAGCTGCACTCAAATAAAAATATGTGTGAGGCACTGATGCACGCTGAGCGTCCTACAGCCAGACGTAGCTGCAGGACACACTACTCAGCGTGAGCTGCACTCACACACAGTCAGAGACCTCTCAGACAGCCGTGAACAGTGCAGCAAAGTGGACACTAGCACTGAAAGGCTGCAGAAAGGCTCCGCTGTCTACTACTAGTGTTTGCAACCAACGTATATGGATACGGATGGAAGCACACTAGATTGAAATTATGTAAAAAATGCAGCTCAAAAAATAAAAGATGTATGAGGCAGCAGTGATCACACTGGGTGGCCTACAGCCTGACGTGGCTGCAGGACCCACTCCACAGCGTGGGCTGCACTCACACAGCCCTTGCAGACAGCTGTGAACACTGCTGCTAGGGCAAAGAAGGCTACAGTGGTGGTTTATGTAGCCTGGGTAAAGCACTAGATGTTTGGTGGAATCGCTATTTCTAACTGTCCCTCACAGTCTTCTACAGCAGCCTGTCCCTAACTGAATTCACAGCAGAGTGAACCAGAAATGGCGGCTGCGGTGTCTTTTATAGTGCATCATGACATCATTTCGGCAGCCAATCACAGCCATGCCAATAGTTAACATGCCTACATGCCTAACAGGATGTGCCCACACTTCGGAGGATTCCCATTGGCTTAATCAAAGCAAGCAGGCTCATAGCATGATGGGAAATTCCGATTCCGATTCCGGAATCCGATATGACAAAAGTATCGGAAGTCAGTATCGGAATTCCGATACCGCTAATATCGGCCGATACCCGATACTTGCGGTATCGGAATGCTCAACACTATACTTGATACTTTATCAAACATCAAACATCAGAATGTTTTTGTCTGAGACCTGACACTTGACCAGTCAAAGATCAAAATCAAAATGTTTTTCAAATACAACTCACTACAGTACTTGCATGGTTCATCTCATAAGGGAAGAAAAAGCATCCTCTCACAGCCTGTGAAGCTGGTGGCTGAGTGGTAAAGCAACTGCTTTTTGGAATGGGAAACAAGGGTTCGAATCCCACATGTTGTTTTTTTGTTTTTATACAGCAGATTACCACATAAAATCCAATCGTGCTTCACTTTTAACATCTGACATTCTTATTATCCTCCTCATGTGTTAGTAAAGAGTTTCGGACATGCTGTGTCTAATGATCAAATTACTTCATAGAATTTTTTTCTTTGCATTCACCCAAGAACTGGCTACAAACTCATGAGCACTAGGTGGTGTCACTAATCCCCTGTGTACAAGGCATGGTCCTCCTGTAGCAGCAAAAAACGGAGCTATGGGTGTGTCCTACACTGCCTGGTTCTGCAGGGGACGTGCGTCTGTTCATTGCC